>NC_054699.1:35685105-35707190 GCF_016097555.1 Gigantopelta aegis
TCTCGTTTTAAATATTCTAGAACCCATCACTAATACCCAATATCTCGTTTTAAATACTCTAGGTCCCACCACTAATACCCAATATCTCGTTTTAAATACTCTAGATCCCACCACTAATACCCAACATCTCATTTTAAATACTCTAGAATCCATCAATAATACCCAATATCTCATTTTAAATACTCTAGAATTCACCACTAAAACCCATCATCTCGTTTTAAATACTCTAGATCCCACCACTAATACCCAATATCTCGTTTTAAACATTCTAGATCCCATCACTAATACCCAACATCTCGTTTTAAATACTCTAGATCCCACCACTAATACACAATATCTCATTTTAAATATTCTAGATCCCATCACTAATACCCATCATCTCATTTTAAATATTCTAGATCCCATGACTAATACCCATCATCTCGTTTTAAATACTCTAGATCCCACCACTAATACCCAATATCTCGTTTTAAATACTCTAGAACCCACCACTAATACCCAATATCTCATTTTAAATACTCTAGAACCCACCACTAATACCCAACATCTCGTTTTAAACATTCTAGATCCCATCACTAATACCCAGCATCTCGTTTTAAATACTCTAGATCCCACCACTAATACACAATATCTCTTTTTAAATATTCTAGATCCCATCACTAATACCCATCATCTCGTTTTAAATACTCTAGATCCCACCACTAATACCCAATATCTCGTTTTAAATACTCTACAACTCACCACTAATACCCAATATCTTATTTTAAATACTCTAGAACCCACCACTAATACCCAATGTCTCGTTTTAAATATTCTAGATCCCATCACTAATACCCAATATCTCGTTTTAAATACTCTAGATCCCACCACTAATACCCAACATCTCGTTTTAAATACTCTAGATCCCACCACTAATACACAACATCTCATTTTAAATACTCTAGATCCCACCACTAATACGCAACATCTCGTTTTAAATACTCTAGAACCCACCACTAATTCCCTGACTGTTGAACATTGTGTTAAATTTCACATAAAGTGTAACCTATTGTCTTGTGCTGTTTACGCAAAGTTGTGTGTCATTGACTCAAAGCGCCTGGTAAGTTCTGTGTTACATTATTAAAATTCATTTGTTACATGCAAACTAGCTTGTATTTGTGATTTCCTATCTTGTTTAAAGGGACACTAACCCCATGGCCAGAACAGGAACCAAACACAATTTCTACACCTCCCAACAGGTATCCCTCTAAACTGATTTTGAGTGGAGGGTCTACTATGAATTCTGTTTGGCTGTGGTTTGGTCATGAAGTTAGTGTCCCTTTAATCTACTTGGCTACACCTTAAAAATTAAAATATTTGAACAAACAAAAACTTGTGTATGATCAAACTTTCAATAAAAGTATGACAAGATGGGGAAGTACGGTGATGGTAATATAGGTGTCTTGCCTAATTTGTTAAAACTTGCTGCCTTTTGAATAAGTCCAGTTTGTTCGAAAATGTTCATTTTGGGGTATGTATTACTTGTCCACAGAAGACCACAGACTGAGTAATATCTGATTTTGCCACGTGTGGTTACCTTAGTTTACCTATGGAATTTCTAGGATGCGGTCCTTAAAAAAGGTTATATTAGACCTTAAAAGTCCTTAAAATAGACATTTCAAAAAGAGTGGCAACACTGTTAAACTCACAGAACGACTTCTATAAATATTATAGAATCCACAACATCTACCTCATTCCAATTTTAAACTCCTAGAACGACTTCTATAAATATTCTAGAATCCACAATATCTACCTCATTCCAGTTTTAAACTCACAGAACGACTTCTATAAATATTCTAGATTCCACAACATCTACCTCATTCCAGTTTTAAACTCCTAGAATGACTTCTATAAATATTCTAGAAGCAACCACATCTACCCCATTCCAGTTTTAAACTCCCAGAACGACTTCTATAAATATTCTAGAATCCACAACATCTACCCCATTCCCGTGTTAAACTTACAGAACGACTTCTATAAATACCCTAGAATCCACAAATTCTACCCCATTCCAGTTTTAAACTCGCAGAACGACTTCTTTGAATATTCTAGAATCCACAACATCTACCCCTTTCCAGTTTTAAACTCACAGAACGACTTCTTTGAAAATTCTAGAATCCACAAAAACAACTTACTGCGGTGTTGGGTTCCAGTCACTTGTCCAGTTACACCCCTATCCCCCAGTCACTCCCCACAGCTGGGAGCATTTAATCCAAAGAAATGGAAACGACTATTACTCTGATTTCAGGAAATTCTTTTTCTGCTGGTGATATTGCTGTTGCGGTGTGTGATCATGCAAATGAGGTAATTAGATTGTTGAAATTGAATATACATGTAGGTATTGAACTGAGTATTGAAGCCTAATCTAAGACAGCGGGACAGGAGTAATGAACTTCATCGTACTGAGTAGTAGTGGTGAGAATGGAAAGGGGGTATTTGGACATTTAGTTGAAATGGGGAACGGAAACCCGCTGCTGTGATTTAAGCGAAACATATATATATATATATACTCACGGAAAAAAGTTCCTGTGCATCATTAAAATTTCAATAGGATTTTTTTTTTTTTAATTTAAAAATATTGTGATTTACATAGATGTACTATTTATCTGTCAAAAGTACGGTGATCCTCTCCTGCCTTCTGAACCTGAAGTACTGTCTACACAATGCTTGGTGCGCCGTCGGTGATGATGTAACAGAATAATGTACTGATGTACGGTTGCGTTCAGTTCTTCCACTGAATGGCCTTAACTTAGAGAGGCATTAGGATGTTAAACGTATCATTTCCAAATGATTCCATATGTGCACTCGCTTAATACTGACGATTTGCTGACGTGGCGTCACGTGTCGACTCCCTAAACATGGAAGATCCCTAGTACCCCTAAACTGTCGAGAACATCTCCGCAGATATTGCATAGTGTTCTGATGAACACCAATGAATACAAAAATTATTACCAACAGCGTCTGTGCCGTTCTAACCTCAATCATACCCATCGTTCGAAGGAGTCCATTTTCTGGGAGGCGTGGCATCACACTGACGACGATCAGATACCAACAAAAATATTTTTCTGAGTGATGAGAATCCATACAATAGTTTTAAAGTCCAGTGATAAGAAAAATGACGTCAAACAGGAGCACGTGACCAAGAATGCTCGTAATGCAACGTGTGATCACAAAGTATGAATAGTTCGTGCAATTGACAGGACACCGCTGGAATATCACATGTTCAGTTACTGATTTTTTTATAACCAGATTTCAAGTAAATTATATTGTATATGCAATCATTTGGTGCACAGGAACCTTTTTTCGTGAGAATATATATATATATATATTTATATATGTGTGTGTGTGTGTGCGTGTGTGTCTGTGTGTGTGTGTGTCTCTGTGTGTGTGTCTGTGTTTGTGTGACGAAGGGTCCATTGAATAACCAGTGATGTTACTTTTTTGGTAAGGTGATATCTTTTCAATTTTAAAATTTTACAACTCATGGAGTATTTATGCTCAAGAAAGCATAATTTATCAACAACGTTTAATGACCTACCATTAGTGTAGGTTTTTAATTTAGTGTGGCACTGACCGTGACATAAATGGGCATCATAGGTTATTCCCGTGGACCCTTCATGATTCTATGAGACATCCCACTTCATACGAGAACTTTACCCACTGAGTTATACCTGGTGATGATCCAGTGGTCGATTATGAGTGATAATTGATCGGTTCGGCTCTACCAATGTAATAATCGATTATAAAAAATCCATAATTAATTGTGTGGGAATATTTAACTAACTGTTGCTCCAGTTTACAAGATGGAATTATGTAACTGTGTTACGGTTGGTGTCTGTTTGCCCCAATAAATACAACAATATGTACAAGCTGCTTATTATTTCAATCCTTCTTATGTTCATATAATTCTGACCGATTGTGTAATCGAAAGTTGATTGTTTGGTACAAAAGGATTATAACTGATGATCCATGATGAAGTTCTAACCGATTTCCAACACTAATTACACGCTTCCTGAGGAGAAAACCCGCTGTAACATGACAGTGTCCTTTATGTCAGGATAAAGAGTGGATCAGGGTTTACCGAGTGACAAAAGAGTAAGAAATGTAACACGACATTGTCCTCAGATTTTTATGTCAAGACAACGAGTAGACTACGGTTTACTAAGTCAGTAAGGAGAAAGGAATGTAACACGACAATGTTCTCAGCTGGTTGTCAGGATAAAGAGTAGATCGGGGTTTACTGATGACAAAGAAGAAGGAAATACTGTGACATGACAATGTTCTCAGCTGGTTGTCAGAATAAAGAGTAGATCGGGGTTTACTGATGACAAAGAAGAAGGTAATACTGTGGCATGACAATGTTCTCAGCTGATTGTCAGGATAAAGAGTAGACCAGAGTTTACTGATGACAAAGAAGAAGGAAATGCTGTGACACGACAATGTACTCAGCTGGTTGTCAGGATAAAGAGTAGACCAGAGTTTACTGATGACAAAGAAGAAGGAAATGCTTGACACGATAACGTTCTCAGCTGGTTGTCAGGATAAAGAGTAGACTAGAGTTTACTGATGGCAAAGAAGAAGGACATGCTGTAATACGACAATGTTCTCAGCTGGTTGTTAGGATAAAGAGTAGACCAGGGTTTACTGATGACAAAGAAGAAGGAAATGCTGTGACATGACAATGTTCTCAGCTGGTTGTCAGGATAAAGAGTAGACCAGAGTTTACTGATGACAAAGAAGAAGGAAATGCTGTGACACGACAATGTTCTCAGCTGGTTGTCAGGATAAAGAGTAGACCAGAGTTTATTGATGACAAAGAAGAAGGACATGCTGTAATACGACAATGTTCTCAGCTGGTTGTCAGGATAAAGAGTAGACCAGGGTTTACTGATGACAAAGAAGAAGGAAATGCTGTGACACGGCAATGTTCGCAGCTGGTTGTCAGGATAAAGAGTAGACCAGGGTGTACTGATGACAAAGAAGAAGGAAATGCTGTGACACGACAATGTTCGCAGCTGGTTGTCAGGATAAAGAGTAGACCAGGGTTTACTGATGACAAAGAAGAAGGAAATGCTGTGACACGGCAATGTTCGCAGCTGGTTGTCAGGATAAAGAGTAGACCAGGGTTTACTGGTGACAAAGAAGAAGGAAATGCTGTGACACGACAATGTTCGCAGCTGGTTGTCAGGATAAAGAGTAGACCAGGGTTTACTGATGACAAAGAAGAAGGAAATGCTGTGACACGACAATGTTCGCAGCTGGTTGTCAGGATAAAGAGTAGACCAGGGTTTACTGATGACAAACAAGAAGGAAATGCTGTAACATGACGATGTCCTCAAATGTTTATGTCAGGATAAAGAGTAGACCAGAGTTTACTTAGTGTTAAAGAAGAAAGAAATGTGGTAACTCAACATTGTCCTCAAATGTTTATGTTAGGATAGAGTAAATCGGGGTGTACTGAGTGACAAAAGAGAAAGAAATGCTGTAACACGACAATGTCTTCAGATGTTTATGTCATGATAAAGAGTGGATCGGGGTTTACGGAGTGACAAAAGAGAAAGAAATATTGTAATACGACAATGTCCTCAGATGTTTATGTCAGGATAATGAGTAGATCGGGGTTTACTGAGTGATAAAAGAGAAAGGAATGTAACACGACAATGTCTTCAGATGGTTATGTCAGGATATTCTGGCAGTCTTGCCATGTTGGCGTTACATGTGAGCAGAATTGACGTTATCCCATTGCTCTACGACCAATCGACTCACCGATAGTATACACTTGAAATTAGCCATGCACCACAACATTATAATTATTTACTAATGCAAAATACAAACACAACTGCAGTTTTAATAAACGTGTGTTATTGTTATTGACCGTTATCTTGAATTGCCTTCTTTTTTCCGTTTTTTTTTTTCAATACTTAGTAACACAAACCATGATAATAGCACCTTGCTTCTCAGTTGTTATCTGGAGAGTAATAATACATTTTTCTGTACATAATGTGTTTAGCCACATAATATCGAGGAATTGTGAGCGACAGTAAGAAAAGTAATGCGGGTGATCTATTCTAAATGGTTAAATAATACATTTTGTTAAAATACTAGAAAAGGTATACTCATGACAAACCATTCTAACCATACAGTTAGTTATTCATTTTAACTTATTTTCGTACTTATATCAAATAAGGTTCAAGCACTCCGTCCTGGGCACACACTTCAGCTACCTGGGCTGTCTGTCCAGGACAGTGGGTTAGTGGTTAGTGAGAGAGAAGTCGGTGTGACACATTGGGTCATTAAAACTCGCCAGTACCTACCAGAATTATGTCCTATGACTTAACCACGACACCACCGAGGCCAGAATTTTTTTTATTTCTACCGAAAACGATATTATGTATGTTTTATTTCACACAATAGCACATCTCAAAAGAGAAGAAACAAAACAACAACAGTAAATTAAACACTCAACCTACTAACCAACCAACCAGTTGCCAGGTAACATTGAAACCTTTTGTTTTCTTTCTTGTATATTAAGGTGCATCTCAGTGTTGGAAACGGTTGCCACGTTCTACGAAGATTTGACGAAAAGGGCCGACCGACCGACACACAGCTGCTAAAACGTGTCTACAAGTCGAAGTGGATGGCCCCATTCTATGAGGGGGTCCGATGGAGAATATCAAACATGACATTAAACCATAAGCGTGTTGGAATACTTCCCAAGACACCCAGTTCCAGCATCGGGACGTACATGTTGAATGACGAGATAACCTTGAAGATAATGTCTGGCAAGGTGAAGGTCGTGGATAGAGTGGTCAGTCTGGGTGAGAACGAGGCTCGTCTAGAGGGAGGGCGTGAGATACAGGACGTTGATGTGCTCATTTTCGCCACTGGCTACGAACGTGATTTCCCTTTCTTAGACAAGGAGATCGTGGAGCCTACAGAGACGTCAGGTTTGTGGAATGATCTCCGTTAGTGTTCACAAGCAAAAACAAAGAAAGAGAGATTGACAGAGACAGGAGAGACAGAATGTAAGATAGACATATAGAGAGACACGAAGAGAGTGAGAGTGTATGTGTTGAGAGGGTGAGCGAGAGAGGGATGATGAATGAGATACGGTGATTGTGAGAGTAAGAGTGTGAGAGAGAGGGACATAGCGTGTACGAGAGTGACAAAGAGAGATTGGTAGTGAGAGGATAGGAACCGACAGAGGGCAATAAGATATATAGAGGGAGAGTGGCACTGAATGTGGGAGAGTGAGCTAGTTAGAGAGACGGGTAATGATAAAGTGAGAGATAGGGAGAGTGATCGAGACAAAGGTAGAGTGAAAGAGGGAGAGTCAGACAGACAGACAGTGTGTGTGTGTGTCTCTCTGTGTGTGTGTGTGTGTCTGTCTGTCTGTGTGTGTGTGTGTGTGCGTTTGTGCGTGTGTCTGTGTGTATTATATATGTGTGTGTGTGTGTTGTCTCTCTCTCTCTCTCTCTCTCTCTCTCTCTCTCTCTCTCTGTGTGTGTGTGTGTGTGTGTGTGTGCGTTTGTGCGTGTCTGTGTATATATATATATATATATATATGTGTGTGTGTGTGTGTGTGTGTGTGTGTGTCCATGTAATCTTGTTTGTTCATCAATACAAAAAGTCTGTAGTTATATTGTGTTGTCTGCGTGTCCCCAAACAGGCGTGGCGTGATAGAGGGATATTGTGTTGTCTGCGTGTCCCCAAACATGCGTGGCGTGATAGAGGGAGAGTCAGAGAGACAGACAGTGTGTATGTCTATATGGTCGTGTTTGTCTGTCTATACAAATAATCTGTAGTTATATTTTATTTCCCCAACAAGCCTGTGTTGTTTTCAGACGAGGGCAAGTTGAACTGGTACAAGATGGTGTTCCCGGTGGAGCTGCCCCACCACACTCTGGCCATGGTGGGCTTCGTGTCGTCGGACGGGTCGCACACGCCGCTGTACGAACTCCAGTCCAGGCTGGCCGCCAGGGTGATCGCAGGCAACCACAAGCTTCCGGCAAAGGAGACAATGATGGCGGATATTGACAAATGGAATAGCTTTCTGAAAACTAAATATTCCTTCTACAAATACCAGGTATGGAACTGATACAGCTTGGCGGTGTCGTGGTTAAGCCATCGGACATAAGCCTGGTAGGTACAGACCCACATAGCTGAGGTATGTGTGCCCAGGACAGCGTGCTCGAACCTTAATTGGATATAAGCACGAAGATAAGTAAAAAAGAAAGAAATGATACAGCTAACTTACATTGGTGAGTTTAAGCCCTTAGGTTTGTGGTTGGTAGATGCTGGTTTGACTTCGTATACCAGTACCAGTGCTCACACCACAAGTGAATACTCAGAACATGATCTTCCTTGCAGACAGACAGACAGAAAAACAGATTTTGTTTTTTTTAAGTTGAAGGGGCGGGATGCTTGATGCACGGTCGGTTTGGGATCGATCCCCGTCGGTAGGCCCTTTGGGTTATCTCTCGTTCCAGTCAGTGCACCACGAATGGTATATCAATGGTCGTGGTATGTGCTATCATGTCTGTGGGGTAGTACATATAAAACATCCCTTGTTACTAATAGCAAAATGTAGCGTGTTTTTGCTCTAAGACTACATGTTTTGACATCCAATAGCCGACGATTAATAAATCAATATGCTCTAGTGGTGTCAATAAACAAAACAAACTTTTAAAAGTTGTTTCACCTTATTCATACAACAACAATAATAATAATAATATAAAACAGTGTAAAAATATAAAAGCGATTCCTTAAAGGTATTGTTTAAGACTATCCTTATGGATATACACTTAGAAAGATAAAAATACAGTCAACTCCACTTATTTGCATATCGGTTTATGGCATAATTCGACTATTTTCGCCCACCGCGGAACCATTTGCCCTTTTAACACTACAAAACACAACAACAACAGCAACAGCAACAGCAACAGCAACAACAATAACAATAATAATAATAATAATGATGTTATGTTAATATAGTGTACTTGTTACTTGCAGGTGCCGTACGTACAGTTCCAGGACGAAATCGCCGCCGAGATAGGTGTGAAACCCAACTTCTGGGAGTTACTGTGGAAGAACCCGAGGCTTGCGTTCCTGTGCCAGTTCGACACGGCCTTCCCGTTTCAGTTTCGCCTAGCCGGCCCCCACAAGAATGAGCGCGCGATCGAGTGGTGTTACGAGGCCCGGGAAAACACGTTCTCGGGAATCCAGCACAGAATCGTCCCGCTCACCTCCAGCGGCTTTGCGCTTCCCATCGACATGAACATATTGCGTCTAGTTCTCGTGGGTACGCTGGCCGTTTGCCTCTATACGCTGGCTTGAGGTACCAGGCGAGAACTCTCCGGACCTTCTCACGAATCGGAGATAATCGATTGGAATTGCATCATCAATCATCGGTTATAATCGGGTTGCACCAACCTATCGTCGTTTGATTATACAATCGATCGTATTTATATGAACTTAAGAACGATTTGAATTAATGAGACTATGCACCTGTTGTCATGTTCACTAATTTAATCTATTCAGTACTTGTTTGTTTTCTTTACGTAGACATGGAAAAAACCCAAACCAATACAATGTGCAGCGTATTTATATCAGTTCCACCATCCAAACTGCATGAACAATTAAGAGTTAACTTGGGGCGGAACGATGCCCAGTGGTAAAGCTTGCTGCATGGTCGGTCTGGGATCGATCCCCGTCAGTGGCCCATTGAACTTTTTCTTGTTCCAGCCCGTGCACCGCGACTGAAATGTATCAAAAACCGTAGTATGCTGTATCCTGTCTGGGATGATGCATGTAGAAAAATGTAGCGGGTTTCCTCTCTAAGACTATATACCAAAATGTTTGACTTCCAATGGTCAATGATTAATAAATCAATGTGCTCTAGTCGTGTTGAGAAAAACAAACTTTAACATTTAGAGTTAACATTTTCGCGATAATCGACTTTGTAGTTTTATAATAAATCATCACATCCGTAGAGCCAAACCGATTAATTATCGATTCTAATCGATCACTGGGACACCACTAACTAGTGATCTGTTTCCCTGTACCAGACCCTTTAGTGTGTGTTTACATATACGTCACTCACATTCCTACACGCTCACTGGCCGCTAGTTCGCCGATCTTTTCACTTTGTTTGGAGTTGTTACCCCCTCCTCCACTGTGTTTGAAATGGTGTACACTTGGGTATTTTTTGTTGTAGGTTTTCTAACTGCATCATCCCCACCAAAATGGTGCCCTAAATCCTCAAATTCGGGTAAAACGATTAGATATTCAGGCAAAATGAAGTCGTCTGAATCTTTTCACCATGTATTTTCATAATTCTAACCGAAATATTAGTTGTAATCCATGTCTATTGATTTGTTTGCAACCCTATACATGTATATCCATGTAGCTGTTTGGCAGTAATGCTAACATATATGAATAAATGTTGTTGGTCAGCTTCGAGTCATTTTAGTTAATTCGAGGAAAAATCAACCTGTTCCCCTACAAAATTGGGACTCGTACGCCTATAGTTATATTAAGGATGGTGGTATGAAGCGTGGTGCAAGGGATTAGTTTGTTTCTTTCTTGAATATATCTACTGGTGTGGTCTGAGCAGGGGGGGGGGGGGGGGGGGGGGGGGGGTTGAATATGAACCTAGCAAACTCCTTTGAAGTTTGTCTACGTTTTCCTCTTGTCACTTATATGTAGCCTAAAATTACACTGACTCAAACCCCTGCATTTCATAGATGTTAACGCTAAATCAGACAAACTTAGGTGCATGTCTTATAAAAATCGACTGTATCAGTCAATTAAGGTGCGCTTTCACCGTACAACAAATTATAACGTTGTAGGGTGTGGCAGCTTCAATCGTATCGATTTTATTTGCACACCAAGTGTGAAAATTAATACATATCCGTTAGAGGAACAAGAGGCACAAAATTATATTAAACATAAAGCACGCTAATTAAATGACAATGCTAAATTATTGTTACGTGAGTAAAATGTATTTTTTGCCACGGATGATTTGGTTTAAGAGGCGTTCTCACTATAAGATTTGCAAAAGATTTGCAATATTTTAGCATTTATGTCATTTTATTGTGTAAAGGTGTGGAAAACATAGGGGTGATAACGGCCCTTCTATGGCTCCTCCCTGAGGTTTTTTTACAATACACCTCTATCATTTTATTTACCCATGCAAATCCGAATCGGGTATTCATTTGGGTACAATTTGTGTTTAAAATATTAGTAATATAGTTATTAAAATTACTGTTAAATCGTTGCTTAAGTTCGATAGTTATTAATGTATGTATTGCATGTTTGTCTTTGATCTGGAATGCTGTCACAGAGTACAAATTGATTTAATAAACTTATTCAATTATGTAAATGTTTTAAAGGGACATTCTTGAGTTTGCTGCATTGTAAGATGTTTCCGACTAATAAAATGTTTTTACGATTAAACTTACATATTAAATATATTTTCTTGTTTAGAATATCAGTGTCTGTATATTCAATGTGTTTATAGTCGTCTTATATTTGTAAGGAGCCCAAAGTGGAGTTTGTCTTCAAATACTTTCGTACGTACGAATTTTTTTTTTTTAGGAAATATAATGAAATTTAACCTAGTACAAATATTAGAACGATCAGAAAGACGTTTAATACACAGCCACTAACATTTTATGCAGAAAAAATATAATTGATATGTAATTACAGTCGTTAAACAGTCTCTATTAGTCGAGGGGCGAGACGTAGCCCAGTGGTAAAGCGTTCGCTTGATGCGCGGTCGGCCTAGGATCGATCCTCGTCGGTGGACCCATTTGGCTATTTCTCGTTCCAGCCAGTGCTCCACAACTGGTGTAACAAAGGCCGTGGTATGTACTATCCTGTCTGTGGGATGGTGCATATAAAAGATCCCTTGCTGCTAATCGAAAAGAGTAGCCCATGAAGTGGCGATAGCGGGTTTTCTCCCTCAATATAACCGGCGTCGTGGTTAGGCCATCGGTATACAGGCTGGTAGGTAATGGGTTCGGATCCCAGTAGAGGCATGGGGTTATTAATCCAGATACCGACTCCAAACCCTGAGTGAGTTCTCCGCAAGGCTCAATGGGTAGGTGTAAACCACTTGCACCGACCAGTGATCCATAACTGGTTCAATAAAGGCCATGGTTTGTGCTATCCTGCCTGTGGGAAGCGCAAATAAAAGATCCCTTACTGCTAATCGGAAAGAGTAGGTCATGTAGTGGCGACAGCGGGTTTTCTCTCAAAATCTGTGTGGTCCTTAACCATATGTCTGACGCCATATAACCGTAAATAAAATGTGTTGAGTGCGTCGTTAAATAAAAACATTTCTTTCTCTCTCAATATATGTGTGGTCATTAATCATATGTCTGACGCCATATAACCTTTAATAAAAATTGTTAAATAAAACATTTCCTTCCTGTTAGTCGACATCTTAAAAATTGCAGTACAACTCAAGAATGTCCCTTTAATATATGGATATATACAGAATATATAATATGTAAAGTGCAATGTTAAAATTTCAAGTTCCATATTTTTATTTTCTTGTAAAAATATATTTGTGATAAATTAAATTTATTAGACGTATATCTTTGAATAAAATAACCAAAACAACAACAACGACATCACTAGAGCACATTGATTTATTAATCATCGGCTATTGGATGTCAAACATTTGATACGTTTGACATATAAAGTAGCAAGATATAGTTTGTATGCAGAAAGGACAGCACATACCACGGCCTTTGATATATCAGTTGTGGTGCACTGGCCGGAACGAGAAATAGCCCAAATGGGCCAACCGACGTGGATCGATCCCAAACCGAGTACACATCGAGCAAGCGCTTCACCACTGGGCTACGTCCCGCCCCTGTATACGCTGTTGTATATATGATGGTTTGCATGTTTTCTCTTTCCAGCCAGTGCATCACTACCGGTATATCAAAGGCTGTGTACTGTCTGAATGACAGTGCACATGAAACATCCTTTGCTACTAATGGAAACATTTAGCGAGTTTCCTCTCTAAGACCATATGTAAAAATTACCCCCCCCCCCCCCCCCCGCCCAACACAAAAAAAAAGAAAGAAAGAAAGAAAAAACGTCTGACATCCAATAACCGATGATTAATAAATCAAGGTGCTCTACTGGTGTCGTTAAACAAAAGAAACGTACAAGTGCGCAAGAATATTATAAACAAGTGCAACAAATATACAAAATCAAATGTCCCATGCTGATTATTGCACGAGTTTATAGTGCGCAAGAATATCGTACCACGTTACCGCGTAGCGGTCGAGTGATATAACTCATGCGCACAATAAACGAGTGCAGGCAAGGAACAACCTTTCGATTAACTACGTCAAAGTAAACAATTATGTCCATTTTGAATTTCAATGAATCGTTCTAAATTATGCGTCAAAATTACGTTTAAAAAAATTACGCAACGTATTCTATTTGACTAAAAAACATGCCATCGACCGCTACCGAACAAGAGCCCATATTGTAGAAGTCATCTTCGTGCTACGAAATCGTAAAACCGTCATAGGTTGTGACGTCACTACAGCACACGCCATAGTGACGTCATAGCTTACGATGGATTTACGATTTCGTAGGTTAAGACTGCTTCGAAAGTATGGGCCCTGGGCCCCTGCTTATAAAATTTAAAGTCTAGACTTTAATAAAGTCCAGACTTTAACGTAATACTATTTGAATGGCGTTGCCTTGACGTTGAAGTCTGGACTTTAATAGTCTAGACTTTAAGGTTTATAAGCACGGGGCCAGGTCGGACTGCTTGTGCTCTCTTGCACATGCCAGCGCGGGCGACCCCACGTCAAACCCTTTTCTGTCCTTAACAGAGGAGCCGGCGAAAGTCGACACCTGCGCCCATGACAGGCGTGTGCTATAACAGCTTTTTTCTGTATGGGCACGTTAAAACTTATTGTCTGACCTGACCTATGATGGGAAAAAAACTGGCATGTGGTTCTGTATTTATTACATATCCCCTATGAATATTATGATTAACAAAAGTTAAATTAAAAAACACATCTTACTTTGTCTGGAAAGTTAGCTGAATTTTGTGGAATTGACAGAACGCCGAGCGAACACGCGAACTACGCATGCACAATTTTGTATTACTATAGCATGGGCGTCGATCGATGGGGGGACACGGGGGACGCGTTCCCCTCACTTTTCAACGCCGGGGGACAATCTATATAAATGTCTCCCCCCCCCCCCCCCCCCCCACACACACTTTTTCGTTTAGCAAAAGCAACAACACCACCACCACCAAAAAATAATTAAAAGTTTAATCACTAATGTACACCCCCCCCCACACACACACTAACACGCCCCACCCCCACCCCACAAGCCGGATTGACGCCCATGTTCTATAGTAAGATTAAATGGGTATGTTTATAAATTATATTAATTCGTAAATTGTATCTGTCCATGTTGGAGTTGAAAAATAAAAATCTAACTTAGTGCGAACTTTTCTGTTTTATTTATTCAAAAAAAATGAATCTATGTATAGCTCAGTGGTAATGCTCTCGTACTGGTTGCGCGGTCGGTCCGAGTCAGTATATCCAGTTTTCCGTCCATATGAACGCACGACGACTACAGTATTAAAGACCATGGTGTGCGCTGTCCGGTCCAGGAAAATTAATACATTTAAAACCACCTTCGTTCATGAGGACTGGCGGTCGCAGATGTTTGCTAGACTGAGTTTTGCGCCTAACGTTAAAACCATAGGATGTAATAGAACATGATCATGGTACCAGTCAAACTGTTACCAGCTATTTTGGATTTAAAGAAACCTATTATTACAGGGACGCCTGTAAGGTTTTCCTATGGATATGGTGCACGTCTTAACATTGACACCTGCAGTGCTTAGAATTGCATTAATATGAATTACCTATATAGTATTGTAATTATCTTCCACAGAAATATCAATCTGAACACTAAACACTAATAGTATTTAGGGGGTGGGTGCGCATCCCCAACAACAGCGACCATATGCACTCGACCTAACCACGCACTCCATACCCGGGGAGAGAACGGTGCAATGATTAACAATACCCAACTAGCAAACACCCCTTGCCTGTACGCCTCCCGGGTGGATAAGCGACCATAAGCTCTCGACCAGGACCATGCAATCCACCCTCGGGAGTCCAACGGTGGGGGGTAAAGGCACGTTAGTATAACTCTGTTAAGTTAAAATTAGATAACTATAGACATTAAGAATACCTAACTAACCAACACCCCTTGCCTGTACGCCGCCCGGGTGGATAAGCGACCATAAGCACTCGACCAGGACCATGCAATCCTACCCCCGGGAGTCCAACGGCAGAGGGTAAAGGCACGTTAGTATAAATTAGTTAAGTTAAAATTAGATGACTAAATAAACTGCACGAATTTACTTTTGCACTCGCATCATGTATTACCAATGATAAATACAATTCCAGCTACATAAGGTGAGTCAATTAGGGTTCCAGATGCAGAGACAGATAAGAAAACCGATAAAGCAACTACCCAGACAAGACCCCAAGTAAGCTTACTTAATAAGATATTAATAAGATATTATTGTCTGATACCAATAAGAAATCACGTAGTAATAATAATTCTTCAGGGGGCGGGAATCGAAAACGTTTTTCTAGTTCAGGTACTACTCCCTCCTACCAACAATTGAAAAATTGGTGTGCAAGTGTACGGTTGTTGATGAATGCTATTTGTAACTACTAACAGTTGACTCCTGAGAGTAATCATTGTTTTATTCATTGGTAATAAAATTAAGTATGCCAAGCAATAGGCTTTTTAACCAATACCTACACTATAAGGGTAAAACCCTTCAAATTAGATAGCTAGGCTAGTATAACTCCCCCTTCTGTCATTGTATTCAATGCTATACAAAAACAGAGGGGGAGGGGTGGTCCTGTTTGGCCGTTGAGATTCACTAGAATAGGGACTTAGGACAATAGGTACAACCTTGACACGAAACTAGGATTCACAAACAGACAGCACGCACACCGCATCAGTACACAGGGTGCATTCACAAATGCTAACAATGCAACCGCCCCCATTTAATGGCCCAGCACGTACTCTAATAAGGAACCGGACAAAAGAATACCGGTTCCGAGTACACAACTGCACTGCACCCAGGGGAAGCTGAACAAAAGCATACCAGCCTCCCCTACCCAAACCCCAAATACTTGCTGCTGGTAGTCTAACTTGGTACTTGGTGACATTGAAGAGGAGGACGCCGTGGATCACCCCAACAACAACACCTGGACAAAATCCCCCGGAACAACAAGCCTTGCCTACCGGTGTCAACACAATTGCACGAGTCTTCCCTGGGTTGTCATGCCACGACCAGAAGAGATCAGGCCCTTTCTAAAGGGCCCTATGGGCAACCTAGGGAGACACCACAGCATCTTAGAGGTCTAATTAACGAGCTACTCTCGATTCACTAATGTCAAAACCTATACTAGCTCTGCCATTTACTTTTTGACCGACCGTTCAAAATTGCGCCAAATTTCCTCAATCAAAATTGCGCACCTTTTCTCTTTGGCATACAATTGCTCCATTCAAAATTCCATAGCGCACCCTCCCCCATCATACCTCGCTCCCCCCCCCCCAACATTTTTATATTTTTCCTATCGCCCCATAACACGATTCATATATAGACAGAGTGGGTGCCCCCCTCCCCCCATATACAATCCTGGCGCAGTCAACACCTACATAGTACACCCATACGTCCGATTTAACCGGTCCTGATAAAAAAAAAAAAGTAATCAAACAAACACCTACCTCTATTCTCTATTCATATATCCACTCAACGACATCACTTGTAGAAACTATTGCAACTATTGCAACAAAACAGCATAGTGGTTAGCAGTCGTCGTAGTATTAGATCCATGCACATTTTACATTTATATACATTTCAAATAAATATAATTATAAATGCCAAATAGCAATCTCTTCGGACATTTCTAAACTTGAACTTACGTAAACAACATTCTGAAAAATGTACGTGGTATTGCTTTGGCATCAATAACCATATTAAAACGTAATTGCATTGTTGACGTCATGTCAAATGAATGTGGACTTTTTAAAGCAAGGTTTTCGACAAGTTTCGTAAATTAACGGAAACTGTCGAAGTACCATTAAAATGTGCCGGCATGATCTGGCAGGTATACCTGGAATAAACAGTGGCGTAGCTGGGTGTGTGTGTGTGTGTGGGGGGGGGGGGGGGGGGGGGGGACTATTAAATTTTATAAAATCATACATACATACATACATACATATAGTTCGTCCCACGGGGAACGCTTTTTTCATACTATGGAATTTACTACAAATTATGTATTTCTGAGCCGATTGTGTTGTAACTTACACACATAAATAGTATTTTTGTGTTATTTCCAAGATCCATCCATACATTCACCCATACATACATACATAAATCCATATATCCATCTATACATACATACATACATACATGCATACATACATACATACATACATATATACATACATACATGCATAGTGTGGGTTGTCTCTACCCCCTCCCCCTCCAATATGGGTTCCCTCCAATTATAAAATCCTGGCTACGCCACTTGGAATAAGATTAGATATACAAGTATATTATAAAAATGTACATACGGTTTTTGTGCTCAGTAATTATAGCAAGCAAGTCAAATAGAAGTAAAGCATAAACATACACACGTATCCGGATACAGATACGCAACGATCGCTATTGTTCAGTGGAGGTGTCCACATATGTCCGAATACGGATACGGATGCGATTATTTCGATCGTTCCATATATAGTGATTGAAATCGTATTCGCACGCCAAGAAGAAAAAGAGCTTTCCATGCTAATTTTGTTTGGAAAGAACTTTTGATATAAGACACCATATATTATATACTATATTTACAAGAGGACATTAACTGGCGTAGCCAGTATTTCATATGGGGGAGCAAACCACACGCTATGTCTGTATGTATGATTTTATAAAATGTTATACAGTAATAATAGAAAAAAGGTCTAATGGAGGGGGAGGGGGCATTGCCCATGTGCTCTCCTCGCTACGCCACTGCCATCATGTGGGATAGAAAAAGTACACTGAGGTGGTGGAAATTTAGAATTTCGAATGCTCATTTTGGGTGCATTTTTTTGACAATGTTCACACCCATACAAAACGCACTTTTCTCATGAAACCTTTCAAAAATCCTCTATTCAATTTTTACAAGGGGTCTAAAATTGTTTTTACAGTGCACAATTAGACAAAACGGTCCACTAAGTTCATATTCGAATTGACAACGTCCAATGAATGAACGAATGAATGAACGAATGTTTAACGACACCCCAGCACAAAAAATACATCGGCTATTGGGTGTCAAACTATGGTAATGCAAACAAATAAGGTGATGAGCAACATCAATACAAAAAGTCAAGATTCAAACAAAAACAGTGTAAAGAACTGTGCAAAAACATAAATCTCACAGATAGATACTGAATTTTACTCAAAATTTCAATTTGTACTGTATTGGCCATTCTCAAAGAAAATGTTACACCCCTGCACCACGGTGAGGTTACAGCACGCGCATGGGTGATAAGATACGACCCTGGAAAACATGTACTTTATAAGGACGCATACTTAATATTCGTTTACTGTCTTCAATTACTAAAGCAAAGTGTCGTTCGTCTGAGATGTAATGTGTCACAGGATCGATCGTCCTCGATATTTGTGTCTCCCCACCCCCTCCACCCCGCGATAGAATGACCTAAACTACACCGTGGTATGTATTTTAGCAAAACAAGAGCATGGTTTTCGTCTACATCAGTGAATGTCTATGATTTGTTATGATATAACCTATACAAGGTGAATGCTCAGCAGCTGATCTAACAGTATTTTAAGAGGATTCCTAATTTAGGTGTTTGTTAATTTTTTCAGCCTGGACTATACATGTACAATATTTATTTTAATGTAATATATATATAGGCTAACTATTGGTCATATATGAATAAAACATATTTAAGGGCTACAACGGACTTCTGACTTATCTTGTTCAAACTTGAAAGGCGGGATCACGGGACCTCTGGATCCCCCTGGGTCCCCCTGGATCCGCACATGAGTAACAGCAGCGATGGTTTATTATATATATATATATATATATATATATATATATATATATATATATATATATATATATATATATATATATCTGTATGTATATGTATATGTGTATGGATATGTATGTGTATGTATATGTATATGTATGTGTGTGTCTGTGCCCTCCCCGACACACACCTTTTGGCACCTTCCTACGCCACTACGTAGGCTACGTCGTGTTTTTGAATAGAACGTGTTAGACAATCGAACGCTACTAAACTGTATGCTTGGAGCAGGAGGGGAGGGGAGGGGTCTCTTGAGTCTTTCGGTTCTTGCAGGCAACGTTCTGTCTCTGTAAAGGCATAAACATAAAATAGACAAATAATTAAAATAAATAACAAATGTAGTTTTATTGAGACAGACCTGTTCAATCTATCCCAAATACAGCATACCCCGGGTAGTTATGTAGTTCTTGCACCTAGTTAGTTTTGGCGCCAACTTAATTCGCGCCGTTATCATGGATATTAGACGTCACCGTCGAAATGACGTCACATGACAGCGTTGTTTTAGGAGTCACTCGAGCTTGTTTTTATGTCATTTTATTTTATTTTATTTTTTGCAATAATTCCAAATTCACCCCTCTAAAGCGGGATCCTGCAGAAAATGTGACTGAATTGTCGGTATTGTGCACTGCTGTTATGGTAAGGAAATCAACTCGGTGAAACAAGCGTTCGCCGAAATGGGAGTTAGGCTACAAGGAATTTCTGAAACGGGGGTGTTTGTTTTTGTAGTGTAGGACAGTGACCCCACTATTCGGACCAGTAGCCTACACTCATGTCGTATTAGTCTGCGCATGTTAATTACGTTACATTACGTCTTGAAACAAGTGTTGGGGTATTTTTGTAACCAAACACACAACGTTTAATTCATAAAACAATTGTTAAAACAACACATCTTGATTGTAAACTATCGAATTCCGTCCCATTTCACTTACGCACTCTTTCTCAGGCCCGTATTTGTCGGGGTCTTTTGGATATGAAGTTGCTTCAGGGCGCGAAGCGCCCGAACTTTCTTTGGGGATCCAGGGCCATGCTCCCCCGGAAAATGTGAAATCTCTGAAAGTGTAAAACGCGTTTTTCTGGCATCTGGAACATAAAAAATTGATCATTTAAAACAACGATTTTCGATTATTTTGTACTTTTGTCATTAAGGTTATTATTATATTTGGAGGTGTTTTTTTCTCAAGATAATTAAATTCTAGCACACAACAGAAGTTAAAGGTACTAACCCGGTGTATTAACCCGAAACTTATACATGTTAAATATGTTGGGCAATTGCTTATTATAACCTTATAGCCTAACAGAAAAGGTAGGTGTACCGCAGAACTATGATCAGTTTCTTTTATAATGAACATATTTATGAAAAACAAATCACATACGTTCATAAAAACTGTATCATCACCAATCACCGCCAACACATGCATCGTCTGTTAAGAGCACATGCGTAGTCCTCAAACATTTTAGCAAAAGGTATAGCATCCCATTTCATTTTTGTCACTGATACGTCATAATCATCAAAATGGCATCTACATTGAAAAATTTAAATACTTGGAAATTGCCTTCAAGAAAATACGCAACATTTCTAATTGGCCTTAATCCTACAGGACATTTGCAAATTCAAGAGTAACAAAACCAACCCTGTCTCCCACCCAACCCAAACCTTTTTCCTGTCCTGGACGGGGGAGCCGGCGAATGTCGACACCTGCGCCCGCGACAGGCGTGTGCTTGTTCTGAATGTGCACGTCAAAACCTATGACTTGACTTTCTGTTGTTAATCTTTATTTCTAACTTTGGTTGATAAATCAATGGAAGGTAAACTGTTGCCATTGTCATGTAATTATCGAATGCTACGAGGTCATCAATATAGCAGAAAGTACAAATTAAAATTTTTGCTACTTGTAGGCCTACGTTCATATATATATTTTTTTTTTCCCATGTCCATGTCCACTGCAGCTTTGGTAAGGGTGGTGCACTGGCTGGAACGAGAAATAGCCCAATGGGCCCACCGACGAGAATCGATCCAGAGCGTGCGCTGTACCACTGGGCTACGTCCCGCCCCTCTGTCAAACAGTTAATTAATCACTGTTCTTTTGAAGTTTTCACTGACGTCAGGCGTAAGAGTAAACGACAAATTCGGCAAACGCTCATTTGCACCCACAGACAACACGCGAACATTTTGGAAGTAAAACTTTTCAAGGGTGCAGAAATGGAAAATATTTCACTAGCCGACTGGAATAGAACCAACTAAAATGTACTAGCCCGCCAGAATTTCTACTAGTCCGCCAGACTAGAAAATACACTTGTTTAGCACTATTTTAATATATATTTATATATTTAATGACAAAAACATTAAGGACACTTGGTAAGTTATCAACATCACGTGGCAAAAGAACGAAATTAAACCCCAAACGTTGATTGAAAAATCAATGCATGTTGAAATATTCAGATCAAGACTACGTTATTCACATTTCTTTCATATAGATTACAAAATTTACATATCGCTAACATACTGTAGCGGGGCTCGCTCCAATTGCACGGTGCCAATTAGTGGTAGCGTGAGGCGCCGCACAATTGCCTTTCGCCCCGTCACCAAACAGCAGTAGTAAAACGTGTCCGAGCTGGAAACGTTTCCTCCAGGGTCTTAGAAAGGTTAAGGTTCGCTTATTTAATTCCCTAGAACCTTCTAGCTATTAAAGCTATCCCGTAAAACTGTAACACAAGTACAATACAACAAACCAGTTAAATTTAAAGAAAACAACTCTTTTATGTCAGAAAGCAGAATATTGTGTAGTTCACAGTAATCAACGATCGAACGCGAATCGCGAAAATGTCTCTTTAACAGTCTTTGACACAACGGTCTTGTTACTCTG
>NC_054699.1:35707390-35749890 GCF_016097555.1 Gigantopelta aegis
GGTAAGAGAGCTGTTTCCCCAGGTAAGAGTGCTGAGAGCTGTTCCCCAGGTAAGAGAGCTGTTTCCCCAGGTAAGAGAGCTGTTTCCCCAGGTAAGAGTGCTGTTTCCCAGGTAAGAGAGCTGTTTCCCCAGGTAAGAGTGCTGCTCCCCAGGTAAGAGAGCTGTTTCCCCAGGTAAGAGTGCTGTTCCCCAGGTAAGAGAGCTGTTTCCCCAGGTAAGAGAGCTGTTTCCCCAGGTAAGAGTGCTGTTTCCCCAGGTAAGAGTGCTGTTTCCCCAGGTAAGAGAGCTGTTTCCCCAGGTAAGAGAGCTGTTCCCCAGGTAAGAGTGCTGTTTCCCCAGGTAAGAGAGCTGTTCCCCAGGTAAGAGAGCTGTTCCCCAGGTAAGAGAGCTGTTTCCCCAGGTAAGAGTGCTGTTTCCCCAGGTAAGAGAGCTGTTTCCCTAGGTAAGAGTGCTGTTTCCCCAGGTAAGAGTGCTGTTTCCCAAGGTAAGTGAGCTATTTCCCTAGGTAAGAGTGCTGTTTCCCCGGGTAAGAGAGCTATTTCCCCAGGTAAGAGTGATGTCTACGTAGCCTTTTTTGAAAATTGTTTTATTTATTTGCTTTTGTTTGTTTCATTGTATTTAATTATGTTTGAACTAATTATAACAGTTGATTAGAGTTGTATTAAACTCACCAGTGATAGATGTATCAATGCAATAACGTTGCTATAAACAGTAGAATAATATGCGCAACATATAATTATTTTCATGTATTTGAGGAATGTAACTTTGTTTAGACGTTTAGGAATTCATTTTAAAACTGGTATAATGATTATTTTCAAATTACTAAACGGTCAACTCACAAACAAACACCCCCCCCCCCCCCCCCGTAAGCGTTAAAAATGCATAAATTATATTGATGTCCATAACTCTAGAGGTTACTACAACATCGTGCCACGCCAGTATAAATAACTGAGGTTTATGTTTCAACTTTTCGTTCCAACCAGTCCACCACAACTGGTCAAAAGCCGTGGTATGTGCTTTCCTGTCGTGTGGGAAAGTGAATATAAAAGATCCCTTGCTGCTAATGAAATATGTTTTACATTTTTTTATTCTGTAGCGGGTTTCCATAGTTACGGGTCATAATTACCAAATGTATGACATCCAGTAGGCATTGATTAATTAGTCAATGTGCTCTGGTAGTGTCGTTAAACAAAACAAAAGATTTCTCAACTTTTAAAAGCTATTATAATTTTAACAAAATTATTATTATATTTTAGATCATGGCAGGAATGGCATAAGTCAAAATCGAAGAGATAAACGGAACATTCAAATGATGCACTGAATGAAGCAGGACTTTACCTAGATCCCCCACCCTGCGTCATAAGGGCGACCACAGGTACCGGTCACTGGTTACACGTTTCGGTAAACGACCTCAAGACTTAGGGTGTTTTTACATGCCCCTATACCACTAAGGTTCCAGGCCTCAAGAACTGGTCACGAATACTGTACGTCCACAGATCAAGGTGTCAACGACCAATGCTAAACAACGCATGCTGCACGTGCTAGTCACACAGATTGTCAAATTGTACTTTTTGTATTAGTGCTAGAACTTCATTTTATTTTGTTATTATTATTATTATTATTATTATTATTATTATTATTATCAAGTACTTTTGTGGTGGGTGGATGGTGTTAGGGTTCAACCATGTAAAATTAGCTGGCCTGTAATAGAGAAAGTGATAGTTTGTCTACTTTTATTGAAAGTATATTATTTATGGTCAAATTATATAAGAATAGTGTATAGTATAACGGTCACAAATTGTATAAAATCGCGTAGTGTAGCGATGAAGTCACACAAAAAATAATTAAAAAATCTTATAATGACAAAAAACAAATTGTTTATTTGAAAATAAACATAAATTAGTTTTTAATAAATTATATTATACACTTTATTAATTTTGTTTCTTCTCTTCTTTTTTTTTTTTTTTTTTTTTACATTTGAGTTAGTGACGTCATTTTCTAAGGTTTATCGAAAGATAACATTAGTTTTTCAGCGACGTCGTTCAACAAGAATAAAGTAAATTCTATAATAGCGGAAATTTTTATATTATATCATAACGATAAAGTAAAGTTGTATTAAATTAAGTCCCGGTGTGACAGAGTTGTTTTAGTAATTGTAGTGTTGACTGATCTTTGTTAGTAATGGTAATGTTAATTGATTTCTACATGGCGTTTACTAACGATACCGACCGTATTGATGGCGTATGTGTGTGTGTGTGTATCTTGGTCAGGGTTCTCATATATATACTCTTCAAAAGAAGAAACGCAAAACCACATTGTCGTAACATTTGGAGAATTGATTTAATTATTGAATGGCGAGTCCGATAATTACCAAATGTTGCAGGATTGTTCACAATTCACTCTAGTCCATTGTGAGTAAGTGATAGGACACACCACCAAGGTCAAGGTCATCTGGAGTCAATACCGGGTGTGGCCTCCGCGTGTGTTGACAATTGCCTGGCACCGCCTGCCCATTGAAGCAACCAGAGTACGGATGACGTCCCGGGGGATGGTGGCCCACTCGGCCTGCAAGGCTGCTGCCAGCTCGGGCAGGGTCTGGGGCTGTGGTTGTCGCTGTCGGAGGCGTCGGTCCAACTCGTCACATAGATGCTCAATTGGGTTCAAATCCGGTGATATCGATGGCCAAGGAAGGACATTAATGTTGTTGTTCTGTACGAAAGCCGTTGTGAGACGTGCTGTGTGAGGCCTGGCGTTGTCATGTTGGAACACTGCGTTGGCGTTGGCCATAACTGGAACGATGTGTGGCCGGAGGATCTGGTCAATGTAGCCCTGTGCATTCAGGTTGCCCTGCACGTGGACCAGGTCAGTTCTGCCAGTGTGTGAGATGGCTGCCCACACCATGACACTACCCCCGCCGAATCTGTCCACTTCCTGCACACAGTTTGCCGCATAACGTTCACCACGACGCCTATACACGCGACATCTTCCATCATGAAGTCGGAGCAGAAATCGGGACTCGTCACTGAACCACACCTGTCTCCATCGCAGTTGAGGCCATTGTCGATGAATCTGGCACCACTGCAGTCGGAGTCGACGGTGTTGTGGTGTTAAGATGACACCTCGAACTGGACGTCTGGCACGAATTCCTACCTCACGTAGGCAGTTCCGTACGGTCTGGTCGGATATCCTGCGCAAACCTGGTATTGCTGCGGCTGTGGAGGTGGCAGTAGTCAATCGTTCCCGAAGGTGGCGTACCCGGATGTAGCGGTCCTGCCCGGGGGTAGTGACCCGTGGTCGACCGGATCTAGGGAGGTCACGTGTTGATCCATGTTGCTGGTAACGGTCCCACAGTCTGGAGATGGTGCTTGGGGACACATGGAATGCCCTGGCAACGGCCGTTCTGGATTCGCCTGCGTCTAGTCGGCCGATGGCATTGTTTCTCTGCGGTTCACTGAGACGTGGCATGTCCTGGATTGTCAACTGTCGGCCAGATACAGAGGCCAGGCAAGCGAACACCCTGCACTTTTATACTGTCGGTGTTCATGTTGCACGTGCAGACAACGCACGTGCAGTGGTGACATGGTTTGCACGTGGCTGCGTTTTTGCGAATATTCACATTTTGGAACTTTATTGTACAGTAGCTGCGTTTTATCGAATGTAACCGTGGGAATGTGTTTGGGACATGCAATGACCTTATATTCACAAAGCATGAACCGGTAGGAAACATAAAATCGGAGTTATAACCCATTTGTACCCTTTTGCGTTTCTTTTTTTGAAGAGTATATATATATACAGCCTGCATCTGAAGGAATTCTCGGCTGAGGCCTAGAACAACTCAGAGACGATGTATCTGGAGACTGCTGTCTTTGTGAATAGCTTATATTGACACCATACTTTCCAAGACCCAGCAACATGTTTTAGCTTTAGTTACATATTTTGTCTTGGGCGGGATTTAGCTCAGTCGGTTGAGCATTCGCTTAAGGTGTTTGCGTCGCAGGATCGAACCACCTCAGTGGATTCGTTCAAATGATTGTTTTTTTCTCGTTCCAACCAGTGCTCCACAATTGGTCAAAGGCCGTGGTATGTGCTTTCCTGTCTGCTGAAAAGTACATATAAAAGATTCCTTGCTGCAGTAAGAAAGTGTAGCGGGCTTCCTCTATTGACTACGAGTCAGAATTACCATATGTTCGACATCCAATAGCCGACGACTAATATATCAATGTGCTCTAGTGGTGTCGTTAAACAAAACAAACTTTATTTCATGTTTTGTCATTTCGTCTGAACCATTGCAATTCGCAAACGCTATTAATATATATTTACATCTGTTTTGTAATCATTGTCATTTATATTTTGCACGAAAGTATTATTTATATTTTGCAAATGTGTTACCTACATTTGTTATTTATTATTATTTTGGGAAAATAGCTATTTCTATTTTGCAAAAGTTGTTACATATGTTTTGTATTTACGAAATTGTTATTTATATTTAGCACAACTGGTATTGTATTTTGCAAACTTGTCAGTAATTTACATTTATCTAAATAGTTTAGAAATATCAGTGTGGTTACTGTCTACAACAGTTTATCCCAGTCTGTACTTAACGTGATGGAGCTATGTTTATTGGTGTGACTACTGTCTACAACAGTTTACCTAAGTTTGTACTTAACGTGGTGGAGTTATGTTTATCAGTGTGGCTACTGTCTACAACAAATTACCCCAGTCTGTACTTAACGTGATGGCGTTATGTTTACAGTGTGGCTACTGTCTACAACAATTTACCCCAGTCTGTACTTAACGTGATGGAGTTATGTTTAGAGTTTGGCTACTGTCTACAACAATTTACCCCAGTCTGTACTTAACTCGATGGAGCTATTTTTATTAGTGTAGCTACTGTCTACAACAGTTTACCCCAGTCTGTACTTAACGTGATGGAGTTATGTTTATCAGTGTGGCTACTGTCTACAAGTTTACCCCAGTCTGTACTTAACATGATGGAGCTATATTTATCAGTGTAGCTACTGTCTACAACAACGTTTTCCCTAATCTGTACTTATCGTGATGGAGCTATGTTTATGAGTGTAGCTACTGTCTACAACAATTTACCCCAGTCTGTACTTAACGTGATGGAGCTATGTTTATGAGTGTAGCTACTGTCTACAACAATTTACCCCAGTCTGTACTTATCGTGATGGAGCTATGTTTATTAGTGTAGCTACTGTCTACAACAATTTACCCCAGTCTGTACTTAACGTGATGGAGCTATGTTTATGAGTGTAGCTACTGTCTACAACAATTTACCCCAGTCTGTACTTATCGTGATGGAGCTATGTTTATGAGTGTAGCTACTGTCTACAACAATTTACCCCAGTCTGTAGTTAACATGATGGAGCTATGTTTATGAGTGTAGCTACTGTCTACAACAATTTACCCCAGTCTGTACTTATCGTGATGGAGCTATGTTTATGAGTGTAGCTACTGTCTACAACAATTTACCCCAGTCTGTACTTAACGTGATGGAGCTATGTTTATTAGTGTAGCTACTGTCTACAGCAGTTTACCCCAGTCTGTACTTAACATGATGGAGCTATGTTTATCAGTGTAGCTACTGTCTACAGCAGAGTTTACCCGAGTCTGTACTTAACATGATGGAGCTATATTTATCAGTGTGGCTACTGTCTACAACAGTTTACCCCAATACATACATACATACATACATACATACATACACACACACACACACACACAGAGAGAGAGAGAGAGAGAGAGAGAGAGAGAGAGAGAGAGAGAGAGAGAGAGAGAGAGAGAGAGAGAGAGAGAGAGAGAGAGAGAGAGAGAGAGAGACGGGGGGGGTGGGGGTGGAGGAGCGAGAGACACAGAGACACGCCAACAGTGATGAGTGATGGGAGACAAAGAGAGACGGAAGGGACAGATAATCAAACCCATTCTATTCTATAGAAATGCATTGCATGTGCTTACAATGCTGAGACAAAGGCCCATGACTGTGACCTGTTGCTGTACAATGTATTAAACACACCGCGACCCCTGTACGTAGCTATAGGTTGAATAAACCATATAGTCCGTGAGACAGAGCCGTAACTGGTACCACCTAGGCGAGCAAAGTCTTATAGTATCGTACTGGTTCGTGTTCGAGGGACACATTTCGGCTTAACTGCCCAGTGAGTAATACCGAAAACCCTGTGAGTAATTACATGTACCTTCACAACAAACTTATATTTACGAAACTAACAGAAAAGTGTTTTGTGAGAAGTAAAATGAACCTGCAGTGATGTATCAAATCAGCAAAGCATCTCGAATGATACATGCCCCATCTTAATGCAGTTCTTAACTGGGTTAATCTGTCATGACTACACTACAAATGTTCTGTTTCCAAGAAAAATTCTCAAGTCTAAAATTGATACCAACAGTTTTAATTTTATTTTACATGGCGGCCATCTTGGAATTTGTTTTATCGGTGTTTATCAGTGTGGCTACTGTCTACAACAGTTTACCCCAACACATACATACATACATACATACACACACACACACACGATGGTAATAATCTCTTTATCATATAATCTAAAGCTTAATACAACGTGTATCCAACGTAAACTATTACAAGCAGCTGTAATTCCAGTCCGATATACTAGATATTCAAATGACGTAAGAATTTGTGGCGCGGTTTATTTTTGAATGTAAATGATGTCAAACTCGAATGACGTCATTTTGGATGGCCTTGCATCAAAATAAACTAAGGCTTAACGTTTTTTTGTTTTCTGAACGCTGGACAGCTTTCAGTGTAAAATTGGTATTGAATTTTTTTATTTGATGACTATGAATGCATACGTCAGTTATGGAGTGTCATCCAAGTACGTTTGCTTAGCCTAAGTGTCAATAATCCTTGTGTCGTGACCTCGATTATTTACATCCAATTTGCAAAGTTATCTAATTCTTAAAGTATGTGATCGCAAAGATATCACATACCTTAATTGCACTAAAAACGTAAGATATATGATAAATAAATAATATATATATATAAATATATATATATATATATATATATATATATATATATATATATATATATATATTAACTTTTAAAAAATAATTCAGAACCCATTTCAGCGTCCGTGCAGCATTTTGCACTCGTTCTTCACTCAAATGTCCTGTTCAGGCCCCAGAGTTCACCCACCCAGCCCCCATTCGTCCTATATCATTCCGTCTGAACGTGTCTGGGACTTATGTGTTCAACAACAAGACGCTTTGTTTTTTAAAACGTTTTAATGACAGTTCACTTGACTGTTCAGTGTCTTGTTAAACTGTTTATCCCAGAGCCTGGATGAGATGACCTCCGATGACGCCAGCGGCAGATTTCCCGGTCTCGAGAAGCTGGTGGAGAGCAGGGGCGGCATTCACGGCGGTTTGTCCTGGAAAATTAACAATGTGTGATGTACGTGTTTATTAAACATTATCGGCAGAATTTACGAAGCCTGTTTAAGCATTGTAAATGTATGTAGTTACACACGTATAAGACATAAACGGGCTTTGTAAATTCGGCCCTAACTGACTTGATTCCCACATATTTTTTGTTATGTGTGTTATCAAGCGATAGTTGAATACTGTATGTGAAATTGCAGTTTCATGTCATGCGAAACATAGGAAAATTTATAATTATTTACTGGAAAAACTTGTTTACTGAGGTTCATTGTTACAAACCCATAGACCCACGGAGCGCCGAGATACCTGAGGTGTGTGTGCCCAGAACAGCGTGCTAGAACCTTAATTGGATATAAGCACGAAAATCAGTATTTTTTGTTTTGTTTAACGACACGACTACAGTACATTGATTTATTAATCATCAGCTATTGGATGTCAGACGTGGTAATTTTGACATATAGTATTAGAGAGAAAACCCGCTACATTTTTACATTAATAACAAGGGACCTTTTGTATGCACTATTCCACAGACAGGATAGGACATAGCATGGCCTTTGATAAACCAGTCGTGGTGCACTGGCTGGAAAGAGAAATAGCCCAACGGGTCCACAGAAGGGGATCGATCCCCACCCGACTTCGCATCAAGCGAGCGCTTTACCACTTGGCTACATCATGCCCCTTCCCCTGCAAACACCCCCCCCCCCCCCCCCCCCAACAAACAAAGCGAGTATAAACAAACAATGGCCATACCAACGATATCGGTGACGGCTGATCCAAGAGCTGACACTGCGTTCTTGCCTTGTTCGAGGAGGGTGGCGCCCACCTGCTTCAGAGTGTTCAGGTGCTCCGACAGCTGGCTCTTGAGGGTGTCAATGTGCGGCTTGATGGCAGAGACAATTCCTGAGGCAGCGGTGGCCAGGGTGCTTCCAAGGGTGGCGACATGCTGCAAGAGGGAAACGTGATGATGTCATAATGCATTTTATGGTGAAACATGATGACATCATAATGCATTTGTGGTAAAACGTGATGACATAATGCATTTGTGGTGAAACGTGATGACATAATGTATTTATGGTGAATCGTGATGACATCATAATGCATTGATGGTGAAACGTGATGACATAATTCATTTATGATGAATCTATAAAATAGCCGTTTAAAGCACGGGTTACTACCAAGACGATAATGTAGTTAATAATTAATTAATTAATAATTTTGAAAATAAAAAATAATAAAAAGGAGTAAAGAAATGGAAATAAAATTGTTAAAAATAAAATAAAAATGGAAACAAAAGCCACACTCAACCTCACCCCATCCCACCACAGAATCATTTTAAAAACCCAGCAAAAGCAACAAACGACAAAAACATTCATTTGATATGATTAATACAGTTTACTAAACGAGTTTGACCTTGGGTTTGGATTTTGAGAGTTGGGTCTTGTTTTTGAATGGGATTGTGTAACGACGAGGATTGGGTTTTGTGGGTCTGGGAAGGACATGGGAGCAGCGAGGATGGCTGGACATCAGTTTTGGATGTGTGTGGACTTACCTGGTGGACTTGGTCGATGAGGGGCTTGAACATATCGAGCAATGACTGTCCAACGGATTTGAGGCCGTCGACGATGGCACTTCTCTTGTGCATCAGACTTCCCAGGAGCTTGCCGCCCATCTTGACGAGGAACTGAGTTGGGTCCTTCAGAAGGTCGGCGATGTTGGCCAGCTGCAGATGTCCGTGCAGGTCTGAATAGATAAATAACATAAAGGATTTGAGTACAGGTGCCCATGAAAGTCTCAATAGATAAATAACACAGGATTTGAGAACAGGTGTCCCTGTAAGTCTGAATAGAAAAATAACATAGATAATTTGAGTGTAGGCGTCCATGAAAGTCTGAACAGATAAATTAACATCAAGGATTTGAGTACACTTCTACCTGCAGGTCTGAATAGTAAGTTGTTTTTGTTTGTTTGTTTGTTGTTTTTTGTTTTGTTTTTTGTTGTTTGTTTTTTTTTTTGTTTTTTTTGTTGTTTTTTTGTTTGTTTGTTTGTTTTTTGTTTTGTTTTGTTTTTGTTTTTTTAGGGGGGGGGGAGGCATTTTTAAAGATTTCATTCCATGAAAACTAATTGCCACATTTACATTTGCTTTATACTCACGTGGCTTGAGCATAACTTGTAACAGTTTCAATACACATTATTTTCTACAACCCTTTATGCAATTACAATATAGCAGCTAAAAATGCATGGAGGATAGACACTTTAGTCAGAAGTAAATAGCTGTAACAGAAAACAGGAAGGTTTTCTTGGGTCTAATTTTTCAAGTTTTGTTATAGCATCCCCCCCCCCCCCCCACAGACACACACACACCCAACCCACCCCTCCCAAAAAACACAAAAAAACACACACAAAGACACACACACACAAAAAACAAACAAAAAACAAAACGAAACAAAAACCCACCTGTAAACTTAATTTAATATAATAATTGATATTATAATTCTAAAATACCCCATTTATCCATGAAGCGGTCTTCACTTTCTGAGCAATGTATATTTTTAGATATTTCTGTAAAATGTTATTCTAGTAACAACTTCATCAAATTTGGCTTCATTTAAGCAAATTTGCAGTGGTATGTATCATTTGGATTACCAAGTAAAACAGTGCAGATGTTTATATTAATTGGTTTGTTAGTTTTCGTTTAAAACCATTGTGTAAATGTTTGCCACAGTACCGTAATATACTATTTTAATGACTCAGCATCGTCCGAACAGATAGTCAGTTTGTATTCCACATATTTGCAAATAAGTATTAGCTGGCAAACTTGTGGCCAATCTTTTTGTTGGTTATGCAATAAACTATGCTTTCAATCAAACCCATGACCATTTATATTTTCTACTAATATTCTTAGTGCAGCCCCTCAAAAATACTATCTCACCCCGGAAAATCAAACAAAGAAACAAGTCGACAACAGAGTACTTACTAACAACAGTCTACTTACTAACAACATTCTTGATTTCAGAGATGATATTCTCGACTGGTTCCTTGAGGAACTCCAAGCTGTGGATCTTGTCTGCAATGTTGGCCAGTTTACCCATGGCTGCCTGGAAGAACGCGCTCAAGTTGGTGGCCATCTTGTCGATGACGTGCTTGCCAGTGGTTAGGAAGGAGGCGATCTCGCTTAGACTGGGAGAGGAAGGGTACATTTATACACGCTTATTAATCTCGCTCAGACTGGGAGATGAAGGGTACATGTATACACGTTTATTAATCTCGCTCAGACTGGGAGAGGAAAGGTACATTTATACATGTTTATTAATCTCGCTCAGACTGGGAGAGGAAAGGTACATGTATACACGTTTATTAATCTCGCTCAGACTGGGAGAGGAAAGGTACATTTATACACGCTTATTAATCTCGCTCAGACTGGGAGAGGAAGGGTACATGTATACACGTTTATTAATCTCGCTCAGACTGGGAGAGGAAGGGTACATGTATACACGTTTATTAATCTCGCTCAGACTGGGAGAGGAAGGGTACATGTATACACGTTTATTAATCTCGCTCAGACTGGGAGAGGAAGGGTACATGTATACACGTTTATTAATCTCGCTCAGACTGGGAGAGGAAGGGTACATTTATACACGTTTATTAATCTCGCTCAGACTGGGAGAGGAAGGGTACATTTATACACGCTTATTAATCTCGCTCAGACTGGGAGAGGAAGGGTACATGTATACACGTTTATTAATCTCGCTCAGACTGGGAGAGGAAGGGTACATGTATACACGTTTATTAATCTCGCTCAGACTTGGAGAGGAAGGGCACATTTATACACGTTTATTAATCTCGCTCGCTCAGACTTGGAGAGGAAGGGCACATTTATACACGTTTATTAATCTCGCTCAGACTGGGAGAGGAAGGGTACATGTATACACGTTTATTAATCTTGTTCAGACTGGGAGAGGAAGGGTACATTTATACATGTTTATTAATCTCGCTCAGACTTGGAGAGGAAGGGTGCATTTATACACGTTTATTAATCCTCGTCTACATCTCGGTAGTATAATGCCAAATACAAGATTCACAGGCAAATTTATATGTACAGGATGATGAGTTTGAGAATGGTATGTCTGTGTCGGGGGGGGGGGGGGGGGGGGTCACTATTGAGCACTAGCTACAAATGAAACCATGTGAATAGGACGAAATGGGGAAGAGAGAGAGAGAGGCGGGGGACAGTACATGCCACGAACTTTGATGTAGTAGTGTGTGGGTTGGGGGAGAGGGTGTTTGCTAAGTTGGACAACACAACATAAGTTCAATACAACACACGTATAATGCCCTTAATGCAGTGTTTCATCAAATTATTATTATATTTTTAAAAAGATACTAATAATTAGTATTAGTAATTGTCGCAGTGGTAGTAGTAGTAGTAATAGTAGTAGTAGAAAAAGTATTTACTAATACTTACTCTCTCTTGCCTCCAGCCGAACTCAAAGCACCAGTTAGACCTGAAAGACGTTCAGTACATGTTAATTTGTATATAGTCACACGTACATTGGTATATAATAGTCACACGAACATTGGTATATAATAGTCGCACGTACATTGGTACGTAATAGTCACACGTACATTGGTATGTAATAGTCACACGTGCATTGGTATATAATAGTCACAGGTACATTGGTATGTAATAGTCACACGTACATTGGTATGTAATAGTCACAGGTACATTGGTATATAATAGTCACACGTACATTGGTATGTAATAGTCACACGTGCATTGGTATGTAATAGTCACAGGTACATTGGTATATAGTAGTCACACGTACATTGATGTATAATATACACACGTACATTGGTATATAATAGTCACACGTACATTGGTATATAATGGTCACACGTACATTGGTATATAATAGTCACACGTATATTAGTAATAGTCACACGTACATTGGTATATAATATACACACGTACATTGGTATATAATGGTCACACGTACATTGGTATATAATAGACACACGTACATTGGTAAATAATAGTCACACACACATTGGTATATAATAGTCACACGTACATTGGTATATAATGGTCACACATACATTGGTATATAATAGTCACACGTACATTGGTATATAATGGTCACACGTACCTTAGTATATAATAGTCACACGTACATTGGTATATAATAGTCACACGCACATTAGTATATAATAGACACATGCACATTAGTATAATTTATAGACATATGTAAATAGACGTATGCAAATTGGTATATAGACACACGCACATTAGTATATATAGACACGACCATGTACATTGATCTATAGACACGATCATGTACAATGGTATATAGACTTATATCATGTACAATGGTGTATAGACAAATATCATGTACAATGGTATATAGACACGTATCATGTACAATGGTATATAGACACATATTATGTACAATGGTATATAGACACATATAATGGTATATAGACACATATCATGTACAATGATATATAGACACATATTATGTACAATGATATATAGACACATATAATGGTATATAGACACATATCATGTACAATGGTATATAGACACATATTATGTACAATGGTATATAGACACGTATCATGTACAATGGTATATAGACACGTATCATGTACAATGATATATAGACACATATTATGTACAATGATATATAGACACATATCATGTACAATGGTATATAGACACATATCATGTACAATGGTATATAGACACATACCATGTACAATGGTATCATTTATGGACACATGTCTACTGATATATGAAACGTTTTCTAACGATATTGTATTACCCCCTGAAGATATTGACAATAATTGAAAGCCCATGGGCGATTTTTACTAAGTGTTTTGTTGTTTCTGTTGTTTTATGTTTTATTCTGGGAATCAGACGAAGAGTTCCGAGTGAGGATCGTCACTTACTTTGCACCACACCGCCCAGGAGTTGAGCCCCTTGTGTTTTCAGTGTGCTGAGCAGACTCTGGCCGAGTTGGGCGGCGAGCGGTTTCACGGTATCGGTGATGGAGTGCAGGGTGTTGCCAATTGTGTGGAACAGGTTTCCGAAGAAGTCGCCAATGCTGGAAGCGTTTGCTCCGGACAGTAGGGCAGCTACGGCGAGGAACACGAAAATCTTCATCTGGTGAAAAAAACCCGAGATATTTATCATAATCATACAATATTTACAGGATATTAAACGAGCTTCCATTTCGTATCATATTTATGTCCCGAGTGAAATAAATTTCATTTGTCACGAGCTTTAGCGAGTGACAATGGATATTATTTCACGAAGGACGTAACATGATACAGAATGGTAGCGAGCTTAATATACTATTTATTACCCATAATCTATCTTAATTTATATCACTCAACTCGTTTGGTTGACGTTCCTATAAAGGTGTGGTGTGCCAATCGATGACGTCACGAAGTGTTCGTCCCACTTGACGTTCTAGTGGGACGTATCACTTTGAAATGTACCAATATATTTTTAACCATATGGAAAAAAGAAGAAGAAAGAAATGTTTTATTTAACGACGCACTCAACACATTTTATTTACGGTTATATGGCGTCAGCCATATGGTTAAGGACCACGCAGATATTGAGAGAGGAAACCTACTGTCGCCACTTCATGGGCTATTCTTTTCGATTAGCAGCAAGGGATCTTTTATATGCGCCATCCCACAGAGAGGGTAGTACATACCACGGCCTTTGATAAACCAGTCGTGGTGCACTGGCTGGAACGAGAAATAGCCCAATGGGTCCACCGACGGGAATCAATCCCAGACCGATCGCGCATCGAGCGAGCACTTTACCACTGGGCTACGTCCCGCCCTTAACCATATGAGTAATAATATTATATATTACGATAGTTTGTGCTAAATTGTGTTTAGTAATTGTGGTGGTGATAGCGAAAATCTTCATCTGGTGAAGAAACAAAACAGATATTCCTCATAAGCATACAATATAGAGAGTATTATACGACCTTGTGTGTCGTACTGATTTTACGAAACGTGTGTCAGGACTGTTGTATTGTATGAGCGACAGTTTCGTAAAATCAGTACGATTCACACGTGAGTAAAATAATTTCTTTATTATACATTTTATTATTGTTGTTATTATATTTTTTATGAATACCAAAGGCCGTCTCAAAATGTTTCTATCACAGCTTGAAAGAGATGACATCATATTTCACATGCACAATCTGAGCTAAGTCTGTGGAAGCAACGTTATGTTATGATGTCGCTTCCCAAAAATTACGTCAATACACTTGTTATTACACGTGTGTTTCGTATGATGTTTATTAACTAGGTTATGTTGAACCATGTGGATAATAATAATAATAATAATAATAATAATAATATATATTATGCTATATTTTGTTAAATTGTGTTTAGTACTTCTACGGTAGTGATAAAGAAAATCTTCATATGTTGAAAAAATATATATATCATTAGCATACAATTATGCTAATTTCTGTTTGGTATATCATTAGCATATAATTATACTAATTTCTGTTTTGTATATCATTAGCATATAATTATACTACTTTCTGTTTCGTGGTTAGATAGTTACATAGGCGTCGGAAAAAGGGGGTGCTAGATACTGCCCCCCCCCCCACCAAAAAATAAAATAAAATTGTGCTTCTTTAAAAAAAAAAAAAAAAAGAAAAAAGAAAAAAAGAAATACGTTGGAGAATCAGAGGAATCCCTTGGGGAACGTTTGTGGACTTTGACCACTTGACATTGGCCCCACCTCCATCCCCAAATGGATTTTCTGGATCCATCACGGTGAATTTTGACTTTCATGAGGTATCGCTGAAATTTAAGCTCTAATTAGAAGCTAAACCCTGTTACTAGAATAACCCCCAGTAGATCTAGTCCAAAATGGCCACTTAAAACAGATGGCAGATTTAATACAGGTTACCCAGTCTTTTACGGTATATTAAATAGAAAAAAAATAGTACACGAGTTTCGATAATAATTTATATTCACCAATAGAAACTTCTTATTACAATGACCTAAAACAACTTTGATATCTGTTTCATTCTCGCGTCATAACGAACACCCAGAAGACATCCATCTAATCACAATTAGACTAACAAAATAAAACACTTAAAGTTTGGTTTGTTTAAGACATCGCTAGAGCACATTGATTTATTAATCATCGGCTACTGGATGTCAAACATTTGGTAATTCTGACATATAGTCTTAGAGAGGAAACCCGCTACATTTTTCCATTAGTAGCATTTGATCGTTTACATGCACCATTCCACAGACAGGACAGCAAATACCACGGCCTTTGATATACCAGTTGTAGTGCACTGGCTGAAACGAGAAATAGCCCAATGAGCCCACCGACGGGCATTGATCTCAAACCGACCGATCAACCGAGCGCTTTACCAGTTGGCTACGTTCCGCCTCTTAGACTAATCAAGTGTAGCATATCAACTGCAAACTCTTTGAAAACACCAGTCCTTTCTTTTAGAATTCTTCAATGCTTACCTTGATGTCTTGGCTAGAGAGGCAGATTGGAAGACTGGTGGGGGGTTTATATAGGAACTCGTCGTGTATCAGCTGTGAGAAACCACAGGGTGTGTGGATCACGCGTGTCATACGACTTTACGTAAGATAAGAAAGTGGCACGAATATATGCCTTAGTCTTACTGGTGTTTTTTGCAAGTTTAACAAGGACAGGTCTCTCACCTTTGGTCTGCGGTTTGATATCTTTCAAATGTGTTGATACGTCTACAAATTCTCACACCTTCTCTTATAATAATAGCTACTGCTAAATTCCTGACAAAGCATAATATATATTCCAGGGATAGTCGTTTATTATTGTATTTGATGTTTTAAAGTGAATAGATTGTTGTTGTTTTTTAAATTAAAGTAATGTTCCTAATTATTTTCAGCATGTTGGATTTTTAAAACACATTATTCATCAGATGACCTGCCTATCCTTGTTTTTCGTGAAGTTAAAGTTTGTTTAACAGCACCACTAGTGCATATTGATTGATTAAACATCGGCTATTGGATGTCAAACATTTGGTAATTTTGACATATAGTCTTGGAGAGGAAACCCGATGCAACGACGAGCGAATATTCGAATACCAACTAAACAACTGTCTCATCAAACTCACGGATTTTTTTAATATATACATGTAGCTTGAAATATGTAAAGGACTTTTAATACCCATCTCCCACACCCTAAAAAAAATAAAATAATAATAATAATAATAAAAAGAGAGATAAAGAAAAAAAAAAGGATAGAAAAAGCAACAAAAACAAAAAAACACAAACAAACAAAATCCCCACCAGATCAATTTGATCATGTTTTTTTGGCTGGGGGTTGTTGTTTTTTTTCGTGTTTTTTTCTGTTTTGTTTTAGTTTTTGCTAGTAAATGTTGCATCTGACTGCTCATCTCTAAACGATTTCGATACGCGCATTGAACTGCCGACACCACTAGAGAATCAAAGGCCGTGATATGTGCTATCGTGTCTATGGGATGGTGCATATAAAAGATCCCTTGCAACTAATGCAAGAAAATCGTGTGGATTTCCTCTCTAAGACTATATGTTAGACATTAAATAGCCGATTATTAATAAATCAATGTGCTCAAGTGGTGTCGTTAAACAAAGCAAACTTATTGAACTGCCGACTGAACTGATTCGAATGGATTTATTAAACAACTCTCAGACACATTACAATGTGTAACAAGAGGACAATACAAACACGCGAAAGGAACACAGAACATCTATAGTTAACAATGAACAAAGAACATCTATAGTTAACAATGAACACAGAACATCTATAGTTAACAATGAACACAGAATATCTATAGTTAACAATGAACAAAGAACATCTATAGTTAACAATGAACAAAGAACATCTATAGTTAACAATGAACACAGAACATCTATAGTTAACAATGAACACATAATATATATATAGTTAACAATGAACACAGAACATCTATAGTTAACAATGAACACAGAACATACAGTTAACAATGAACACAGAACATCTATAGTTAACAATGAACACATAATATATATAGTTAACAATGAACACAGAACATCTCTAGTTAACAAAGAACACAGAACATCTATAGTTAACACAGAACATCTATAGTTAACAATGAACACAGAACATCTAGAGTTAACACTGAACATATATAGTTAACAATGAACACAGAACATCTATAGTTAACACAGAACATCTATAGTTAACAATGAACACAGAACATATGTAGTCAACAATGAACACAGAACATATATAGTTAACAATGAACACAGAACATCTATAGTTAACAATGAACACAGAACATCTATAGTTAACAATGAACACAGGCTACATAATGAAAATGCGCCAAGGAGAATCATCAGTTGAGAAGTACACAAAACTGGATTTAAAAACAATAACAAAGCCAGGTTTTTCAATAATAACATACCGTTCATTTTCAGCACGCTAGGAGTAGTTCTATAATGTTTTTTGTATATATCTTTGTCTATTGTTTTTAATATTTTGATTTTTACAATTGACTAAATAATGGTGTTCAAAATGTACATCGCATGTTTGTTTGTTTTAGGAATGTTTAACCATCTACCTGTTTCTTGTGGTAATGTTAAAATTGATATAGCCAATTTTGGTATACAGCATCTATTATGGTACGATAATCTCATGAAATAGGTTTCGTGGTAAATTTTCTTTTTGAATAATGTATAGAAATGTTTGTAATATCGGAAAAACAATCGCAGAGATTTTTTTGATTTTTTTTTATAGGATTTGAAATCGACATATTGGTTAGTACAGAAGAACCTCCATTCCCGTGTTATGGAAAATACTTTTAAAAAAAGAATGTCAGGCACACGTATGACGTCACTACTAATACTTTATTCTAAAACTCGAGACATGCTTTATGTTCCCGACTGATTGCACGAGGCAATATAATTGAAAGAAACCGCAATTATACTTCCAAGCATCAAAGCTTAGTAAAACGCTCATCTTGATTAGGCTTAGGTACATAACAATATATGCTAATAGTAAAACAAAAACTGATTATGATGTAATCTTGCCAAATTATAATCAGAACACGACAACTATGCTTTAATTAAGTACTTTTGCATTTGTGCTACCGCAACATTCTGTTTTATCCTATATCATGTAGTTAATAGGAACGAGCATTTTGCTTTGAAAAACTGTTGAAGAATGTTGCCGACAAGTTTGGTGTCTTTGTGCAATTCTATCTAGCTATCGACAGACAACTTGCTACATTATGTGGATTAGGCGATTGTTTTACGATTTGTTATGACGTGATAAGACAGGAATCTAGTCGTACTAAAAAAGACACTGGTCACACGGCCGTCGGTGGCCCAGTGGGCTATTTCTCGTTCACTGGTTACACGGCCGTCGGTGTACCGATGGGCTATTTCTCATTCACTGGTTACACGGCCGTCGGTGGCCCAGTGGACTATTTTTCGTTCACTGGTTACACGGCCGTCGGTGGCCCAATGGGCTATTTCTCGTTCCAGCCAGTGCTCCCCGACTGATATATTAAAGGTGGTGGTATGCGCCATACTGTCTGAGGGATAGTGCATTATAAAATCAAATCAAAACAAAGGAAGACGTCAAAATGGCACCCAATAGCCGACGATAAATAATCCAATGTGCGTTCTAGTGGAGTAGATAAACAAAACATACTTTAACTGTTTACATGGCCTACAAGAACATTACAACTTCAATATTCATGCATTCATTCATTCGTCCATTCATTATTAATTAATTCATGGTTTGGCATTGTAGTTGTGGTAACTTGTGAGTGCTAATAGCTCTATAATGACAACAATTCGTACTCAATGAGCAATCAATTGATCAAAGGTATAGCATAATTACATACCTCATCTTGGTTATCATTTTAGACGAACAGTTACAATTGTAGGTTAAAGTTTCTTTTAGTATTCTTCAAAACCTGTCAGCTAAAGTTATCGATCATTAAAATTTAATATTTAACATAAAATGTGTCTTTCCAAAAGAATTATTAGATTTTCATGCCAAAAACACCGCCATTTTCACTGCCATTTTAACTGTTTGACAACCAATTATCTAACAGTATAACAAACCGTTTTGATGAACTTATTGACTCTATAACCATAAGTTTTGACATCAAGATCGCCTTTCTAAGTGTTGTAGTTCTAAAGATATACAATTTTATTGATGGACTGGTGGCCATTTTGGAAAATGGCCGCCATCTTGTTCGCATCACCTTTAGAAAGTGTCGCCTTATATTTTCATAAACTCTGTACCCCAGAGATTAATTTTCACCATGGTGACAAATGTTACACTTGACTTTTGGGGACCTCTGCTGCAGGACTGTACTGCCCATGTAGACATTGCGAGATCAGTCCAACACAGGCGGTGTTTGCGTCGCAGGATCAAACCACTTCAAAGGATCCATTCAACTGATTGGGTTTTTCTCGCTCCAACCAGTGCACCACATCTGGTCAAAGGCCATGGAATGCATATAAAACACACCTTGCTGCTTATGGAACACAATGTAGCGGGTTTCCTTTGATGACTATGAGTCAGAATTACTAAATGTTAAAAAATGTTTTAAGTTGTCCAATATTTTAAAAAAAGCATGGTCGGACACGGCAATAGACCCAATTCCATCCACCCCATTAAACCTTCGTCCCTTGATCAAAACAACAAACATTCTGTCGTTTGTATGTATTAACAAATAAATATCTGAAAAATAAAAATTAGTGGCAACAGCAATATTTTAATTTAATTTGTTTATTTTTTTACATTGGAGAATCCGAGGAATACCTTCGAGAACGTGTGTGGCCTTCCACCACATGTCATTGCATTGGACCACCCCGGTGAATCCATTCAACTGATTGGGGTTTTCCTCGTTCCAACCAGTGCACCACAACTGGACAAAGGCTTAACTATATGTGGGAAAGTGCTGAATTAGGAAAAATGTATCGGGTTTACTCTGATGACTACGAGTCAGAATTACCAAATGATTGACACCCGATGTGCTCTAGTGGTGTCGGTAAACAAAACAAACTAACAAACTCTACTCATCATTCCATTCACTGGTTGATACCCGTTTAAAATTTACAATGCATTCACTCTGGGTTAGAGCCAATGTTAGAATTTAAAAATTTAAAAATGTACTATTACGAAAATTAATGTGGCCATGAATTGAAATTGCGATAATATAGGCTGTTATATTTGAGTGTATTCAATATTGTGTACGAAGCCAAAAGGATGTTGCGTCAAGTGTCTGTCGTCAACCTGCTACTCGCTTTTACGGCTCTGTGTACAGAATTAAATTTCTTACATAGCTTTCTTTCATGTCCCATATACCTGAGGATGAGAGAAAGGGTAATCCTTCCCGGAGACTATCTTCAAAATATCACGGTTCGTTCCAGTTCATTGTCACGCTTATAAACAACAAAGGTTTAAGTACACTTCCTTGATCACACATACCTGACTGGGCGGCTTTTGCCAGGACAAACATTCAAAGGCGTCACGGCTCCCATTTTATTAGGGGGGGGGGGGAGGGGGAGGCTGGCTTTTGCCAGGACAAACGTGCATAGGCGTACGGGCTCCCATTTATGTAGGGGGTAGGGGGCAGGCTGACTTTTGCCAGGACAAATGTACATAGGCGTACGGGCTCCCATTTATGTAGGGGGTAGGGGGCAGGCTGACTTTTGCCAGGACAAACGTTTATAGGCGTACGGGCTCCCATTTATGTAGGGGGTAGGGGGCAGGCTGACTTTTGCCAGGACAAACGTTTATAGGCGTACAGGCTCCCATTTATGTAGGGGGCAGGCTGGCTTTTGTCAGGACAAACGCTCATAGGCATAGTGCTGATAAATTATGATATCACAAGACACTCGGGGAGTATCCTCTATATACCACTGGAACCAACTCCCTACTTGGTTTATTGTTTTTCTGTAATGGTAAGTTTAACCGCAAACAGATCAGAATTGCAGAACAAGGTCGAACAGCACTGTTTGCAGTATTAGGTATTTGCATTTAAAATTATTTTAATATTGAAACAATGTTATTTATATTCGATACATATGTAAATAGTGTTTCAAATTATGGTTGTGAAATATGGAGATTTCATAAAGCTAAGGATAAATGACTTGTCATGCCCCCAGTTATTTTATTTCAGGAAGATGCAAAGAGACGTCTGTAAGACGACGTGTCATGTCCGCTAGCGTTAAAGATGTCCTTGACACAGAGCTGCTTCCGCTTTCTCGTTTTGTGTTGTTTCCTCCATGTGCGAGACAGTCCATATATATATATATATATATATATATATATATATATATATATATATATATATATATATATATATAAACGTCACATCCTTTCCCCAATATTTCTAAAAACATCCTTAATTAGAATAATCAAACAAAACTGTCAGCAAAGGATGAATTGTGTCTGAAACGTAACTATTAAATGAAACTACCTAATGAACGAATGAAGTCTGAATAAATATATACATAAGTTTCTATAAATCCAGTCGCTTTGGTGGGCGAATAGAACGGCCAGACCTTGTACAGAGAGTCTCATCAGGTTTTGTTTCTTCTATCGGAAGAGTAGATGGAGAAGGCATTACTTCGCTCCGATTCGACTTCAGCGGCGAGGATTCATGGGAATTTGTTTAATTGTTGGGCTCGGTTTCAAGAGGCTTATATACTATGTTTTCTTCTGCCTGTAAAGGCGCTTTGTTTGCCTCTGCAGTTGAATTGTGTAGATGTTTTCTGTTACGTCGAAATATCTGGTTTCCTGATTGTATTATGTACGATCTTGGCAGGGAATGGTGCTTCAGTACCACAGCTGCATGCCATTCTTTTGAACCCGGTAGTGGAGCCATGCGTACCTGGTCTCCTGGTTGGAATGGCGCATGACTTGTAATATTTGGTTTGTCATGATAGTATTTCTGTCTCTCCTTTTCAAGGTTAAGACGCTGTTTGATGACTTCTTGATTGTAAGATGAAGGAGTCAAAAGGCCTCGGGATGATGGTAGTTTATTTCTAGGGCGACGTCCCATCAGAAGCTGTGCCGGAGAAAGATTGATTCCTTCTAATGGAGTTGTTCGGTAGTCAAGAAGTGCAAGATATCGGTCAGTGTTCTTTCTCCACAGTTTCTTTACCGTTTGAACGGCACGTTCTTCCTCCCCATTAGAACATTGGAAGTGTGGACTTGATGTGTTGTGATTGATGCCATAGTCTTTACAAAACTGCCGGAACTGTTTGCTTGTGAACTGTGGTCCGTAATCACTCCGTAGTTTTTCAAGTATTCCATGACGACAAAACTGACTTTTTAGTTTTTCAATAACATGTTCACTGGTGAGATTTCTAAGTTCATCCACCTCAATATATTTGGAAAAATAATCAACCGTAGTGAGATGGTTCTTTCCCTCGAAGTCAAAAATATCTGTTGAGACTTCTGCAAATGGATAGTTGGGTACTGAAGTAGGCATGAGAGGTTCTGCTGAATTTTTTCTTGGGAATTCTGCACATTTTGTGCAGTTCTTGACTGTATCTTCTATCTCTGCATTCATTGATGGCCAATACATTACTTCTCTTCCTCGTTGTTTACATTTTACGATTCCCAGGTGAGACTCGTGAATGATTTTTAGCATGTATTTCTGTAGACTCGGAGGTATAACAATTCGCATGCCTTTGTATATGATTCCATCAGATACTGTTAGTTCAGCACGCGAGTCCCAATAAGGTCGGAGAGTTGTTGGTAGGTCAGATCTTCAATCTGGCTATCCATCTAGAATAACTTTTTATAGATGATTCAACTCTTGTTGTGTTTTCTCTTTGATTTCTTCATATTTATCTTTTGTAACAGAAATGAAATCCAGAGTGCTGACTGATTCTAGATATGGAATGTCTGGTGTTTGATCAGATAGATGTGCTCGTGACAGAGTATCTGGGAGATTCATGAGTGTGCCTTTTTTGTAGATAACATGAAGATCATACCACTGAAGGTTTAGCAGCATTCTTTGTAGTCGCATCGGAGCTGAGTGAAGAGGTTTTTTGAAGATTTGCTTCAGAGGCTTGTGCTCGTTAACAACAGTGACCGTTTTCCCCAGTATGTAACAATGAAACTTGGCACAGGCAAACACAATTGAGAGCATCTCCTTTTCTATTTGAGCGTAATTCTTTTCGGTGTCTGTCAATGCTCTGGAACTGGTTTCTCTTCTTGGAGTAGAACTGCTCCAAGACCGTGCTGACTAGCATCGCATTGCATTTCTACTGGTTTGTTAGCATCATAGTAAGTGAGAACTGGAGGACTGCAACAGAGACTCTTAAGTCTGTGGAATGCTTCTTCTTGAGGTTGTTGCCATTCAAAAGGAACATCTTCCTTCAACAGTGTTCTCAAAGGACTGGTTTCTTCACTGAGATTTAGAATGAACTTTCCAAGATATGTGATGAAGCCTAGAAATCGCTTCAGATCGTCTTTGTTATTTGGCGTGGGCATGTCATGAAGTGACTTTATTTTGGAAGGGTCAGGTTTCAGACCTTCTGCTGTTAGCAAGTGGCCAAGATATGGTACACTGCTTTGTCTTATGTTCAGTTTCTCAGGATTCAGTTTCAGATTGTAGCTTATGGCTCTCTCTACAACTTGTTTTAGAATTTGGTCATGATGTTCAATATCACGGCCGGCCACGAGAATATCATCCATTGCTGCGTATGCCCCTTTTATTCCTTCTAGCATTTGATCCATTATTCTTTGGAATACTTCGGGTGCACAGGAAATTCCGAATGGAAGAAGTAACCATCTGTACCTTCCTATGGGTGTGTTGAATGTTGTGAGATAGGAGGAAGGTTCGTCAAGTTTGATCTGGAGAAATCCACTTTTTGCATCTAGTTTTGAGAATACATTAGCTTTAGGAATTTCTGCTATTATGTCTTCTATAGTACGCATAGGGTAATGTTCTCTCTTGATAGCAGCATTGAGATCTCGCGGGTCTATGCAAATGCGAATTTTGTCATTTCGCAAAGAAACTGTCATAGAACTTACCCACTCTGTTGGTTCTTCCACTTTTGTGATGTATCTATTAGTTTCCATTTCCTTGAGTTTCTTAATTATTTTCTCACGTAGTGCTGCTGGCTGACGTCGTGCAGCATGCACTACACCCTTTATTCCTGGTTTTAATTTGATTGAATACTCGCCCGGAAGTGTTGTCTTGCCGAGATCTGGAAATTCTGCCCAAATGTCATCAGGTCCATGAGATGGTGGTCTGTTTTGCATTTCTTTATCAATAGTTGCAAGTCGTGTTATCAATTCTAGTGTCTCTGCAGTATGTCCAGATATGACATTTTCTTGATCAAGGTTAACTATCTCAAATTCTGTTGTCATTTTCTGATTACGCTTGATGGGCAGAGTTGTAGTGCCAACTGGATAGACATAGTGGTTGGAGTATGAACGTAATACTCACTTTGATGTGTAGATATCACTACGATGAGACAGCTTTTGGTAGTCTTTTAGCTTACACTTTGCTCCAGTATCAATTTTGAAGTTGATGTTTGTTCCGTGTATAACTGCTGTTTGGTTCTACTTGTTGTTTTTTGAGTTAGGATCAGTTGCCATGTGAATATTCAAAACTTCAAACTTCAAACTCAATATCAGAAGAATATTGAACTGTATGTATATTGTCTTTCTTGCGTTTTAGACACACTGTCATCCAATGATTTGGTTTACAACAGTAGGAACATGTTGTTCCCATGGCAGGACATTTACCATGAGTTTTGTAGTGTTTGGGGTCTTTCCCACAGCGCATACGGTTCCCTTTATTGTGTTGTTGTGTTCCACCTTTGTGTTCAGACAGATTCTGATTAATTCTCTTTTCTTTGTGTTTGTGATAGATTGTACTCACAGTTGTGTCTTCGTCTCTGACGATTCGAATTTGCTTCTGTGAAAATTCATATTGCTGTCCAATCTCGATGGATTTTGGAAGTGTCAGATTTTCTCCTTTGTCAAGCAATCTTTCTTGTATCTTTTTGTCGTATACACCATCAATGATATAATCAATCAGGATATCATCTGGCTGATCATATTCACAATCTATCAGTATTAATATCAAGTCTTTCACAAAATTGTCGAAAGACTTCCCCGCGGCTTGTCTCCTTTGTTTTAATTTGTGCCTAGCGACACGTTTGTGTTTTTTCTTGGTCTAATATAAGCTTCGAATTTATCTAGTACATCTTCTGGATTATCTTTTTGACCTTCTTCCCAAGAAAGAGTTTTGTATACTTCTCTGCCATGAGCGCCGATCCATGTGCCTAACCAGCCTGCTTTGTGTTTGTCCATGAGTGACGATAATGGACCGTCAAATACAAACACTACGTGACTTTTGAATCTTTGGAATTCTTGATATAACTCTGATACGTCCCAGTCGATGCATGGGTGATCAAAGTTCATATATGCCATGTTTGTATGTAAGTGTGCGTTCAATAACCGAGAAATTCGGTGATGTTTCACTTTCTGACACCATATAATGTCTGTAGATGACGTGTCATGTCCGCTAGCGTTAAAGATGTCCTTGACACAGAGCTGCTTCCGCTTTCTCGTTTTGTGTTGTTTCCTCCATGTGCCAGACTGTCCATATATATATATATATATATATATATATATATATATATATATATATATATATATATATATATATAACGACGTCAAGAGCCAGTATTACACTAGTTAGATATTGAGTAATTGTTATGACACGAGCAATATCTTACACTTGTGTGTAATAAATAGAGAGTATGATACGAGCTTGTGTGTCGTACTGATTTTACGAAACGAGTGTGTCAGGATTTGTGTATTACCCGAGCGAGAGCGAGGGTAATAAACAAATCCTGACACGAGTTTCATAAAATCAGTACGACACACACGCCAGTGTAATAATTTCTTTATTATCCATATTATTCTTATAAATTTGTTTATGAATAACAAGGGTCATCTAAAAAATAAAAAATTCAACCACAACTAGAAGAAAAAGAAGACACAAAATGACGTCATATTTCACATGTTATGACATCACTTCCCCAAATTACGTCATTACACTTATTACATGTGTGCTTCGTATGAATATTATTAACCCGGCTATGTTGAACCATGTGGATAATAATCGGAGGGCATTTCATGTTTTTTGTCAAATATGATTTATATCTCATGGAGTGAAGTTTGCAATAATATCTCACGAGTCGCGCTTGCGCGACGTGTGTGATATGTGTGTGATATGATTGCAAACGTCACGAGATGAGATATAAATCATATTTGACAAAAACACGAAATTTTCTATTTATTATATAATTTTTGGCAATTTACCTTTATTTTTATTATGCCAGCAGCAAAATAGTTCCGGTTTTCTTACAATGAAGATAACACTTTCTACATTGACGATAACACAATTTTCACTCTAAAATGTGTTATCGTCACTGAGTGACTGATAACACTTTTATTTCACTGATATTTTAAGATATTTCATTAAATGTTATATAATATATTTCTATCTTACATGAGATATCACGTGCTTGCATTTAACATGATGTCGTTGGTAATATATGACGTCATATTAATGTGAGATGGTAACGTGAGGTCATATGGTTTAAATTAATATTTTGATATTAAAACTTTCATTTTAATAGGTATGTTGTTAATTTGTAGAGTTAATTTGTATTTAGCACATGAAACAAACACGGCACATATGATAGTGTTGTTTATTTATGATAAAATGGTCAAAGAAAAAAGTTACTTGTTCAGCCATCTTTATCTGTTCGTGTAAAATAATGGTTTATTCACCGAATGAATGAGAGAGATAGATTCCATCATATGCGGTCATGTGGGACAGAATCATTACACCCTCGGTGGTGAAAATTTCGACCATGGGACTCGGCTAGTCTCGTCCATAAAAGAAAGCTATGTAAGAAATTTCTTTATTACCCCCAGCGGTCACTCATAACGAGAAACAATATTTTTCATATTTTCTCAGTGAGAAATATCCTGCATTGGTCCAACGAACAATACTATTGGACGATTTGACGCTTACAAACCAATGACCTTGTCGGTACTAAAGATTTGGCAAACACACAAAATGACGTCACGTAGTTTAAAGTTTACGGCTCTCTGTTTTCATTGTTATATTTGTAATAAAATATTATTTTAATGCAATTCATTATATATATTTTTAACAGAATAAATAGAACTTTCTTTTTTGAAATTATCTAAGAACGTGATTAAAATACAAAGCAATACTCAGAACAGTGTGTTTGCATCGTTTCTATATAGGCTAATGTTCATTTACATATATCGAAAATAAAAGGCTTTTAGAGAAAAAAAGCTGGGAAATAAATATATTAACAAACTCGGTATTAGTTATTAGCAAATGCATGTCCCTCATGAAATAATTTTCATTTGTCATTCGCTGAAGATCGTGAAAAGAGAACATTATTTTACTTGTGACATAACTTTGACAATAACTGGTAACTCGTTTATTGTCTTCTAAATCCGACATGGGATACCACGTGTTTGTGCTTAATATGACGTCGTTGGTAATATGACGTTATATCAATGCGAGATGTTGATGTAAAGTTATCAGACAACAATTTTAAATCGATATTGTGTTATTAAAACCTTCATTATAAAAGCTATCTTGTTAATTTGCAGTCTTAATTTGTATTTAACACATGAATTAAATACGGAAAATACGATAATGTAGTTTATTTATAATAAAATGGTGAAATTAAAAAAAAGTTACCTTTTTTTAGCCATCTGTCTGTTCTTGTAAAATAATAGTTTATTTACTAAATGGATGGGAGGGGGAAGAGGGGGGGGGGGGGAGACTCCATCATGTGCGGTCAGGTGGTATAGAAAAAGTACACCATCGGTGATGAACATTTGGACATTTGGACTCGGCAAGCCTCGTCAGCACATGGTGAAGTCATATGTAGTCATCGCCAGGCTGTTAGCAGGATCCATCCTCCGGCATCTAGTACCCAACATGGACACTGGAGACTTCCTGGACTCACCATAAGCACCAAGCTTCTTGCCAACTTTTGACACCAATGAGTATGGACTTTTTCGGACTTAAAACGTTTTCGGCCGTATTTCAATATTTTTTATATATTTATTTTTGTTGTTGTAAATAGTCCGATACCCTTTATTTTCGGTAATTCGTCTAAATTGCTCAAATCACCTTCAAACATTGGATGAGCACTCACATTTTTTGTTTGGCCTCTAATTCAGACCAGACATGTCATTGCCAACTTGGACTACATTTATTCCAAATTCCGCCCACCTCAAACTTACCCCCCGCCCCCATTCTGTCCCTGACATAGTCACTGGCGAAGTCAGAGGTTAGGTCCGTGATGGGCGTCCCTGAAACTTTGGACATGGGCACGTAAAAAGTCCCCGATTCCCAATATGATAGCCCAGTGATTAGCATGGGGACTAGGAAACACAGTATTAAAGCGTTCGCCTAATCTATGCGTTGTACAGCACGACTGGTATATCAAAGGCCGTGGTATGTGATATTCTGTCTGTGGGATGATGCATATAAAAGATCCCTTGCTACTAATGGAAACATGTAGCGGGTGGGTTTCCTCTCTAGACGTCATAATTACCAAATCTTTGACACCCAATATGCGATGATTAATAATCAATGTGCTGTAGTGGTGTCGTTAAACAAAACAAACTTTAACTATAGATTGTACGATCAATCTTCCCCATTGGATCCGTCACAAACAGTTTGTTTAACGAACCCACTTGAGAACAGTGATTAATTAATCATCGGCTATTGGATGTCAAACATTTGGTAATTTTGACATATAGTTGACTTAGAGAGAAAACCCGTTACATTTTTTCCCATAAATAGCAATGAATCTTTTATATGCACCATCCCACAGACAGGATAGCACATACCACAATCTTTGATATATCAGTCGTGGTACACTGGCTGGAGCGAGAAATTGCCCAATGGGTCCACAAAAAAGGATCGATCCTAAACCGACCGCGCATCAAGCGAACGCTTTACCACTGGGCTTTGTCTCGCCCCTACTCACAAATAGTGTCCATCAGGACAAGTATAACAAAGATCCTGACATGCATAGTGTTCATGAAAGACCCATGAAAGACCCATGAAAGTAGCACTTTTTGGACATGAATCTCTGTGGCAGCGCTCGTTATAACCCACCCTACCCGTCCCCCATCTCATAAGCCAGTCGTGAATGCGATTAGTTGGACAAAAGATAACTCAAAACAATGAACACCTACAAAACTATATTTATTAATATCAAACTAATGTCCACCCAAAACTCCGGCCAAGTGCTGACCAATGATCCCAGCGGCGGATTTCCCTGTCTCGGCAAGCTGCTGGATTGTGGGGGCAGCATTCTGGAAAGTCTGGCCTGTAATAACAGAGGAATATATATAATATTATACACGCACAGAAAACCATTATTAGCCGGAAACTCGTCTTAAATCATTTCGACAACAAACATGGTTTTTAAAAACATTTTTTTTTTTTTTTTTTTTGGGGGGGGGGGAGGGTGCACTATTTATTAGCCGTGCTATGGGACGACAGTCAAATATAAAAGGTGGTGGTTAAAAAGAGGTGTGCTTGGGGGGAAATGATCACACTTACCACCCTTACCCTAGCCTTTAAATTTTCACTTGGCTGATGATGACATCCCCCAGCCACCATAGCAACAACAACATATGTTACGCAGAAAATAGCTGTAGTTTACTGTGTGCCTAGGTACCGTCCAACGATCTTGTTTACAGAATTGTAGGACATTTATATTTTCAGTTTTCAGTTGTATTAAAATTGTATTTATTTATGTTAAAGTGCATTAGTGACTGCAGTTCCACAAATGTGAGTAAAAATATACTTTTGAAGAAAGTGTTGAATTGTTTTCTCTCTATAATTAAGGTACCTCATCATCCATTCTTGCGAAATGGAAAATCATCCACATCAAAATTATGTTAGAAACTTGGAAATAGCACTTAAAAATGCACATGCCATTGCGTCACACTGAAATCCAATCTCTGAAATATAATTTTGCAGTCATTTTGAGGGAGGTTACATACCTAAAACCAAGAATAGGATTTCATTAAGTTTCTATTGTTTTTACCGTTTTGTTTTCTTTCTTTTTGCTAGGTACATCTGTACGTCCCTGGAAGCACGGACATAAGTATCAATGAAATGAAAACTAATATGACATCATGGGGAGATAACTCACTGAGGATGTCGGTGGCGGCGCTCTGAAGGGCGGAGAGAGCGTTCTTTCCGTGCTGGAGGAGCTGGGCTCCTACGGTCTTCAGAGTGTTCAGGTGCTCACTCAGCTGGCTCTTGAGGGTGTCAATGTGGGGCTTCAGGGCGGAGACAATGCCAGTGGCGGCGGAGGTGAGTGTGGTTCCGATATTGGTGACATGCTGCAAGAAGAAAAGAAGCGTTCACGATGACACAGAACCTATGGCGAGATTCGATCCCGGTCTGTAGTAACTCCAAATCCAGGACCACAAACACCAGGTCCATAGGAACCGGGGGTGGAGAGATCTGTGCCACCCACTCATAGAAAATAAAATGTACGTGTGTTTTCCCTACTCTATATATGTAAAGAAAAAAATCTGGCTTGTGCCCATCTCAAATAGCGACTACAGATTTAAATAAGTCGTATCTAATTGTTAATTAACGTTTGACTCCTGTTGATGATTTAACCATTGGCTGTTCAGTGCCAAACATTTGATAATTCTAACACATAATCCTTAAGGGAAACCCTCTACAATGTTTCCATTATTCCATTAGCAGGAGATATTTAATATGTACTGTCTGACAGACAGGACAGCACATGCCATAAAGTTTATACCACCGGTTATTATTGGGGGACAAAAAACAATGCATCGTCACAGGGGTTCGATCTTACAAAAGCCCTACCAATAAATGTAGACTCATTTCTGGGTAGATGATAAAGTACGATAGCAAATCTTTGAAATAGCGAAACAACAACATAACTATTTTATATGCACCACCCCATAGACAGGATAGCAAATACCACGGCCTTTGATATATCAGTCTTGGTGTACAGGCTGGAACGAGAAATAGCCCATAGGGTCCACTGGCGTGGATCGATCTTAAACCGACCGCGCATCAAGCGAGCGCTTTATCACTGAGCTACCTCCCGCCCCGAATAACGAACATAACAGATAATATTTCGTCTCCTGATGGTGGAATAACGAACATAACAGGTAATATTTCGTCTCCTGATGGTGGAATAACGAACATAACAGGTAATATTTCGTCCCCTGATGGTGGAATAACGAGCATGTAAGAGGTAATATTTCGCTCCCCCTACCTGGTGGACAATGTCCAAGAGAGGCTTGAAGAGTCCGGAAAGCTGGTGGCCGAAAGAGGAGAGCATGTCTCCGAAGGCGGATCTCTTGTGGATGAGTTTGCTGAGGAACTCGCCTCCGATCTTCGTCACGAACTCGCTCGGGTTCTTCAGGAGATCGGCCAGGTTGGCGAGCTGGAGGTGTCCATGAAGGGCTAATAAAAGATCACACAGTTTAGTTTACACACCACCATTAGATACTGCATACAGTTTAGATTATACACCACCATTAGTTACTGTACACAGTTTAGGTTACACACCACCATTAGATACTGTACACAGTTTAGGTTATACACCACCATTAGTTACTGTACACAGTTTAGGTTACACACCACCATTAGTTACTGTACACAGTTTAGGTTACACACCACCATTAGATACTCTATACAGTTTAGGTTACACACCACCATTAGATACTCTATACAGTTTAGGTTACACACCACCATTAGTTACTCTACACAGTTTAGGTTACACACCACCATTAGATACTCTACACAGTTTAGGTTACACACCACCATTAGTTACTGTAGATGGTTTAGGTTACACACCACCATTAGATACTGTATACAGTTTAGGTTACACACCACCATTAGATACTGTATACAGTTTAGGTTACACACTACCATTAGATACTGTATACAGTTTAGGTTACACTCCACCATTAGTTACTGTATACAGTTTAGGTTACACACCACCATTAGTTACTGTATACAGTTTAGGTTACACACCACCATTAGATACTGTATACAGTTTAGGTTACACACCACCATTAGTTACTCTATACAGTTTAGGTTACACACCACCATTAGTTTCTCTATACAGTTTAGGTTACACACCACCATTAGTTACTCTACACAGTTTAGGTTATACACCACCATTAGATACTGTGTACAGTTTAGGTTACACACCACCATTAGTTACTCTATACAGTTTCTATCTCAGAATATATTCTGTGAAACAATTACCACACTATGGAGAGGGTCAAGTGACTACTAACTTCAATGAGTGCTCTCAACTGTCAAGTACCGTGTAAACAATCAACATAGGTCGACCACGAATGTTTTCAGTTACCATCCCTCGTTCCAGAGCACCACCTCGTGCAATCTAATTAAAATTAGCTCCACTATTACATGTGGATCTAAAGACAGCCAGTTGGAGCTCATGTTCACCAATCAAAACCTTACTTGCAGAATCCTGTCAGTGATTTAAAAATAATTTGAAAACATTCCGAATTATCCTGAGGGTATACGACATGTTTTGTGTGAATTACGAATGCCTTAAAACATGTTTTATTTTATAAAATAAATAATTTGTAATGTAAAACTGAAGACTAATTTAGTTTTTTTTTAAATTTTATAAATAAATAAATAATTTTTAATGTAAAATTGAAGACTGATAACCCACCCCGTTCGTATTGGTATGGTTCGCTGTACTGCGGCCACTAAAATAGACTCGCCCGATATTTTTAGAATTTGTATGCTCCCAAATAACGTTATAAAAGGCGAAGTGTGATTGGTCAATATTTAAATTATTATTTACAGACGAAATGTTACCTTGCCACTGGGGACTACGCAGTGTTGTTAGTTTTAAATCACTGGCAGGATTCCGCAAGTAAGGTTTTGATTGGTGGACATGAGCTCCAACTGGCTGTCTTTAGATCCACATGTAATAGTGGAGCTAATTTTAATTAGATTGCACCTCGTGTTGCTGTTATACACATGACACTATTCCACCTGCACAGTTGTTATCAGTTAGTACTACATATAACAAGTAACTTCAAATTAATGGCTTATTTAAATACTACGGAGGTCAACCTACGTGTAATCATGAAAAAAGATTTTTTAAAGTAGTTTTGGGGTATTTTTTTAGAGCACATGGATTTATTAATCATCAGCTATTGGAGGTCAAACATTTGGTAATTCTGACATTTAATCTGAGAGATGAAACCCGCGACATTTTTCCATAAGTAGCAACAGATCGTTTGTATGCACCATCCCACATACAGGATAGCACATACCACGGCTTTGATATACCATTCATGGTGCACTGGCTGGGCCGAGAAATTACCCAATGGGCCCACCGACGGAGATTGATCCTAGACCGACCGCGCATCAGGCGAGCGCTTTACCGCTGGTCTACATCCCGCCCATTTATCAAAGAAATATCGTTTTGTTAGCCTATATTTTCAATACGAAAATCCGTGTTTATATTGCATTGTTCATTATACAGGCATTTCACTGAATATATAATAAAAAAAGTTTGTTAACACATTAGTATCAAATTATATAGATCAAATCTTATTTTTGAATGCATGGGTGAAGAGAAAACGCCGAGAACAGCCAAGGTTTTCAGCATCACTTGCATTGTCACTGAAGTGATCGATAACGCAGTACAACGGATTAAAGGTAGAACTGCTAGTGTTTTACCGTGGCTGTCCCATCAGTTGCCTTTATATTTATGTAAAAACAAAGACTTAATCTAAGCCAAACATTTTTTAAATTATTATTTGAGTTCGTATAGGTTTAAAACTTAACAATATGTTTTTATATGAATTTTAACTTTATTCATTATAGAGTTGCATGAAAATAGATCTGCTCACTTTAAACGAAAACGGATTATAAGAATTATGGCAAGATGAAATGGTGCCTTTAACAACACAATACCCGGTGGTGACTTTAACAACACAATACCCGGTGGTGACTTTAACAACACAATACCCGGTGGTGACTTTAACAACACAATACCCGGTGGGGTCTTTAACAACACAATACACGGTGGGGTCTTTAACAACACAATACACGGTGGGGTCTTTAACAACACAATAAGGGTGGTGACTTTAACAACACAATACACGGTGGTGCCTTTAACAACACAATACACGGTGGTGCCTTTAACAACACAATACACGGTGGGGTCTTTAACAACACAATACACGGTGGGGCCTTTAACAACACAATACACGGTGGGGTCTTTAACAACACAATACACGGTGGGGCCTTTAACAACACAATACACGGTGAGGCCTTTAACAACACAATACACGGTGGGGCCTTTAACAACACAATACACGGTGAGGCCTTTAACAACACAATACACGGTAGGGTCTTTAACAACACAATACACGGTGGGGTCTTTAACAACACAATACACGGTGAGGCCTTTAACAACGCAATACACGGTGGGGGCCTTTAACAACACAATACACGGTGAGGCCTTTAACAACACAATACACGGTGAGGCCTTTAACAACACAATACACGGTGGGGGCCTTTAACAACGCAATACACGGTGGGGGCCTTTAACAACACAATACACGGTGGGGTCTTTAACAACGCAATACACGGTGGGCCTTTAACAACACAATACACGGTGGGGTCTTTAACAACGCAATACACGGTGGGGTCTTTAACAACACAATACACGGTGAGGCCTTTAACAACACAATACACGGTGGGGTCTTTAACAACGCAATACACGGTGGGGCATTTAACAACACATTACACGATGAGGTCTTTAACAACACAATACACGGTGAGGCCTTTAACAACACAATACACGGTAGGGTCTTTTTACAACACAATACACGGTGGGGTCTTTAACAACACAATGCACGGTGGGGCCTTTAACAACGCAATACACGGTGGGGCCTTTAACAACACAATACACGGTGGGGCCTTTAACAAAGCAATACACGGTGGGGCCTTTTTACAACACCATACACGGTGGGGTCTTTAACAACACAATACACGGTGGGGTCTTTAACAACACAATACACGGTAGGGTCTTTTTACAACACAATACACGGTGGGGTCTTTAACAACACAATACACGGTGGGGCCTTTAACAACGCAATACACGGTGGGGCCTTTAACAACACAATACACGGTGGGGTCTTTAACAACACAATACACGGTGGGGTCTTTAACAACACAATACACGGTGAGGCCTTTAACAACGCAATACACGGTGGGGGCCTTTAACAACACAATACACGGTGGGGTCTTTAACAACGCAATACACGGTGGGGTCTTTAACAACACAATACACGGTGGGGCCTTTAACAACGCAATACACGGTGGGGCCTTTAACAACACAATACACGGTGGGGTCTTTAACAACACAATACACGGTGAGGCCTTTAACAACACAATACACGGTGGGGCCTTTAACAACACAATACACGGTGGGGTCTTTAACAACGCAATACACGGAGGGGCCTTTAACCACACAATACACGGTGGGGGCCTTTAACCACACAATACACGGTGGGGTCTTTAACAACGCAATACACGGTGGGGTCTTTAACAACACAATACACGGTGGGGCCTTTAACAACGCAATACACGGTGGGGGCCTTTAACCACACAATACACGGTGAGGCCTTTAACAACGCAATACACGGTGGGGTCTTTAACAACACAATACACGGTGGGGTCTTTAACAACGCAATACACGGTGAGGCCTTTAACCACACAATACACGGTGGGGCCTTTAACAACGCAATACACGGTGGGGCCTTTTTACAACACCATATACGGTGGGGTCTTTAACAACACAATACACGTCTTTAACAACACAATACACGGTGAGGTCTTTAACAACACAATACACGGTGGGGCCTTTTTACGACACAATACACGGTGGGGTCATTTTACAACACATACACGGTGGGGTCTTTTTACAACACAATACACGGTGGGGCCTTCAACAACACAATTACACGGTGAGGTGGGGGCCGATTGGAAGACAACAACCTGACGTCGGTCCCTCAGTTATTACTACAACTACTAGAACTGTCACTGAGGTACTTTACTAGCATTTACCAGTGAGATCATGCCATGGTCATCATTCGTTCATTCATTAATTTATTTTTAAAAAGGTTCGTGCTTATATACAATTAAGGTTGAAGGACGCTGTCCTGGGCACACACCTCAGCTATCTGGGCTGTCTGTCCACGACCGCGAGTTAGTTCTTAGTTGTTAGTAGTTAGTTAGAGAGACGATGGTGTAGTGGTATTACACCTACACACTGAGTCGTTAAAACTCGCTCTGGGTGGGAGGCGATACCGGGATGCGAACCCAGTACCTACCAGCCTTATGTCCGATGGTTTAAGCACGACACCACCGATTGTTTGTGAATGCCGAGTCCTGCCCGATACTTACAAACAACATCCTTGATTTCTGAGACGATCTTGTGGACGGGTTCCTTGAGGAAGTCGAGACTGTGGATCCTCTGAGCGATCTCCGACATCTTGGACATGGCGCCGTCAAAGATGGCGTGCAGAGTGTCAGCCATGCCGTGGATCGCCTGCTTGCCGTTCTCCAGGAACGAGGAGATGGCGGCAATGCTGAAATCACAGTTACGAAATCACTACCTCGCTGTAATTCACACAGTTACAAAATCACTACCACACTGTAAAGCACACAATTACGAAATCACTACCACACTGAAATTCACAAAGTTACGAAATAACTATCACGCTGTAATTCATACAGTTACGAAATCACTACCACGCTGTGAATCACACAGATACGAAACACTACCACACTGTAAATCACAAAGTTATGAAATCATTACCACGTTGTAAATAACAAAGTTACGAAATCACTACCACACTGTAAATCATAGTTATAAAATCACTACCACATTTAATAATTAGTTTTATAATAATGCGTTTTAGCGTTAGTCTACTATAGTACACGTTAATTCACCAATTTACTTTTGATGCTTTGCGCTGAAGGTGGAATCTAAAGAACTTACTCTCGTTTGGTTGTAGAAGGAGCAGCGCTCAGAACACCGGTCAATGCTGTGGAAAAAAGAAAGGAATATTTAAAGTGAAAGCACATTGATTTAATAATCATCGCCTAATGAATGGCATCTTTTATATGTACTTTACCACATGCAGGACATCACATACCACGGTATTGCATGTACTGGTTGTGTGGCACCGGTTGGGACGGGGGGAAACAATAAGAGAATGGGTTCACTGAGGTAGAAAGGAATGTTTAACTACACCCTGACATTAAAATTATTTATCAGCGATTTCGAACTTGGTTGGCGAGAGAAGAAACCCGCTGCAGCCATATATTAAGCGTCTCCGACGCAAAAAGTAGCAAAACATATATAGAGACGAAGAGGGCTTCAACTAATGAGGTGTGTGGTCAAAGGGGATTGTTACCCCATAACCAATAAGATAAAACAAAAGGCCCTTTTAATCATCAGATGTCAAACATTTGTCAGTTTAATTTAATTTAATTTAATTTAATTTAATTTAATTTAATTTTATTTAATTTTATTTTATTTTAAAATAATTTAATTTTATTTATTTATGACATAATTATAGTCTTCAAGAGGAAAGCCACTACATTTCTCTATTAGTAGCAAGCGTTCTTTTTATTGCACGAATTCACAGACAGGATAGCACATACCACGATTGATATACCAATCGTGGTGCACTGGCTATACCGAGAAATAGCCCAATGGGCCCACCGACCCCGCAATTCAGGCGATCGCTTTACCACTGAGTTACGTCGAGACGTAAAAGACTTATGCTTGACACACACGCACCGATTTAAGGCCGACTCAACAGTCGCAGCGTTAATTGGTAGGTGTGTGCCGGGCAAAGACGAGACAGTCGAGTCTAATCTCCAGTTCTGATCCGACTAGACAGTCGAGTCGGCTGGTTAGTGTAGGTGCTAATTTTCAGACTACAGCCGACGCGACCATCGAGTCCGTGTTAATCGGTATGTGTGCGCCAAGCTTTACACGGTGCCGTAATAAGACTCACAGTTGACGAGTCCGCCGAGAAGCTGCGTGCCCTGGGTCTTGACGGTGGTGATGAGCGAGCTCAGGAGGTTGCTGGCGAGGGGCTTGACGGCGGACGCCACCTGGTGGAAGGTGCTGCTCAGTTTCGCGGTCAGGTCGTGGAAGAAGTCTCCGATGCTAGAAGCCTGGGCTCCGGAGAGCAGCGCAACCACAGCGAGAACAACGAAAATCTTCATCTTTAGTCTACAGAACACAATTAAACTTTGTTTTGTTTAACGATGCCACTAGACCACATTTATTTATTAATAATCAGCTATTGTATTGTCAAACATTTGGTAATTCTGACACGTAGTCATCAGAGGAAAGCCACTACGTTTCCTAATGCAGCAAGGGATCTTTTATATACACTTTCCCACAGACAGGATAGCGCATACCACGGCCTTTGACCAGTTGTGGTGAACTGGTTGGAACAATTATTCATTACAATTTTTTTTTTTTAAATACAGAATTGTTTTGTTTAACGACACCACTAAAGCACATTGATTTATTAATCATCGGTTACTGGATGTCAAACATTTCGAAATTTTGACATATAGTCCTATAGAGGAAGCCCGCTACATTTTTCTATTAGTAACAAGGGATCTTTATATGCACCATCCTATAGACAGGATAGCAAATACCACGGTCTCTGATGTACCAGTCGTGTTTTTCGGCAATCAAATTAATTAGTTTTACCTTATTAAAATTACAATTTACTTACATCTTTTTTTTGCTTAGAATATGAATATAGCCATAACCAGTGCATGTCTGGACATCGTAGTGTTGTGTAGAATCTCAGTATCGATTGTCTAACATAATTTCGAACGTACTAATTTATTATTTCGTCAAGTCATTTGGCCAAAGGTCATTCCAAATGTATTTACACGTACAATGCTTTATATTTAAAACATGTTAAAGGTATACAGTGTTTTTAAAAACACAGGAAACAGCAGGATGTGTGTTTATTTTGTTGGGGGAACAAACAGAAGTCTTGATAAGGCTAAAATCTCAGGATAGTCTCTTTAATGGTACTTCACAACCATTGACAGCCACGTCTTTCTGTATGTTAACCTTTTCTTTTTTGAAATAATTTACTCTGACATTAAACATTCAATGAACTGAATGGCGGTATTCAACCCCTAACACTTAACATGCAAATTTAGTCTCACTCGATCCTCCGTGTATTAGCACTGGTCAGTGTTATAGTTAGATGCAACATTTATGGGCATGTACAGGGACGTTTTTAGTTTGGATCGGCAAGACACAAATGTTAAATCACAAAATTGGATATTATTCCTTAATTCTAAACTGCATAACGAAATTCATACACTTGACATGTTATTTTTATGTATTATTGTTCTTCGAATTTTGTTGTTGTTTTTGCTATTGTTGTTGTTGTTATTTATGTTGCCAGTTTGTTATTGACCAAATGGAAACCTAGATGAATATGAAGGATCTAAAGGAAAGCAAACTTATAATTTTCATGTCTTGCGAACGTCTATGACATTTAAAACCACAGTGCCAATTGGCAGGATTCGAACGTACTGCACCGGTCCACGTGGCATTTGACAGCCCCGAGACCTTAACTAGGTGCTGACAGACACTCGCTTCGAAACTAAAGTATCAGTTTGTATAAATATACAGCAATGTTTAAATTGCAATGGGACTGCAGCAGTGTAAATATTACTTTAAGAAACTAAACACGCACGCAAATGCACGCAGAAAAAAAAGAAAAAGAAAAAAAAACCCATAATAAAATCCCATAATTATTTCAAAACTCCACTGCATGCCGTTTCTGATCATGACAATAGACCAGTCACAGTGCGTACGATACATTAAGACTTCAAACAAGACGATCATAGAGCTGGCTCATACAAGTAGCTTATAGTTAAAATCTGCAGACACCTAACGTCTCGTGGAAGAACACCGAATCATTGTCTTATTCACCTGTTGTAGAGAACATAATGTGAGATTTTTAATACCACATTTAGTAGAGAGATCTATTTATAGATATATGATTAGCTGCTCCAAGTTAATGACCCGGACGCTTACAACCATGCCATCAAACGATATTAACAGTACCATAATTGACTGCACTGTGATGTATAAGTTATAGAGTTTGTTGTTAATATTTTGTTCAGTATACCCTACCATTCAGAATCTGTCCCTTCAGAATATGTAGCAACGAAAAACCATCCGAATGAATTGGTCTGTATCGTGGATTCTAATAGGAATCACTTAATCCAATAACGTTTTTCATTTCAAAAGATCATCTTCAAGAACCCCTTATTTGTTCCTAACCCGAGCTCTTGTTCATGAGACTGCAAGTTAGCCCCAGGTCCCAGTAGGGCTTTGGTGATCTGACTCGAGTCTCACTACCAGAGTGAAATGTTAATGTTACCTGTCTGAATCCTGGTCTGCCTATGAGAATGACGAGGAGTTATGCTGACTCCCAGTGTTTATATAGTCCACACTATGTCGTCCGACGCTTATAGAACAGGGCTAGGGCGGGAACCGACAGGTGGTCTGGGTGCATTGCCGATCCTGTCACCTATCTGAAGACATGTTTCAAGTACTCTTTCGATGTTCTGGTTCTGTGTTGATAAACACGTATTTATAGAATGGAAATATTACAATTCTCTCCTGGTTAGGACCGAGACATGAAGAAGAATAGAATAGAATAGATGTTTAACGCAAAATACATCGGCTATTGGGTGTCAAACTATGGCAAATGAGAAATGAAGAAGAAAAAGGCAACCTCTAAAAATGATGTTGATGATTGTGATGAAGTTGATGATGGTGATGATGAAATAGAAGACGATGATGATGACGATTATTGTGATAAAGAAGCTGATGATGAAGAAGAAGAAGCACAATGAGGAGGAAGCAAAGAAACAATAATTAATGTTGTCTGGAGAGCATTTACCACCTTCGTTAGTGAGACCTAGTTAGACCTCACACTCTTTGTGAAGACACTTGCGAAGGACAAGGAAACGACCGTCGACAGAATCCACTGCTTTCTAAATCTCTATCTTTAGTATCCGTTTTTATTATTCTAATTTCGCATAAACGTTTATAGTTAGTTTCCTCTTACACGCTTATAACAAAATACATTTACAATGCTTAAACACCGGGCCCCACTTCTTCAAATACATTTACAATGCTTAAACACCGGGCCCCGCTTCTTCAAATACATTTACAATGCTTAAACACCGGGCCCCGCTTCCTCAAAGCATACTCAAATTAATCCTGGATTAGTCGAATATTTTAAATTTTTGCACCAATACAAAATAAACTTTAAATTTGATTTTGTATGGATATCTTTGGTTGTTCTAAATCAAATGTTAACATTATGTCTTCATTTATTATTTGTATTGATTCAGTCCTTGGTTTTGAACATTTCTGTTAATCACTGGTTAGGCTAAGCCACGTTTGAAAAACAAGCCCTTGTGTTTAAGAAAACCACGCTTCGTCACTTCGGCCCACAATGGCTACTATGTCTAGGTCAGTACTTCGTATTGGGTATGCCGTGCTTAAAATAGTCAACAGGTCCTGTTTACCTAAGGGGTTGTTTGCTATTGGTATTTGAAGGACTTTTAACACCTCGTGATGTTTTCACTTTTTTTTATTAACCTGCAAAAACGCCACGTGATCCTTAATTACCCTAGGTGTGTTCAACAACTATACGGCCAGTTTACCGAAAACCGACAGCCTGATAACTTTGCCTTTTTGTAGCTGTACCCCCATATAAAACCCTGGATCCATCCCTAGATAAGAGTTGGTCTGCGTTCTGCTCCAGCGATCAATTCTAACGT
>NC_054699.1:35754890-35832291 GCF_016097555.1 Gigantopelta aegis
TGTAGAGTGGAGAAGGCTGATTTATACTCTACTGTAAGTTCAATATTATTATCCTTGGTTTGGCAACAAACATTTCCAGATATTTCTCAAGTCATGATGTTTTTGTATGTTATTCTCACCTGCACTCCCATAGAGAAGGTATATGAAATGATCTGCTTCTTAAATATATGAACATCAATTGTTGCTGAACTTCCATGAGCTAACAACATTTCAAAGAATTCTTGGTGTTGCTTGAGAATGTTCAAAACCTCCAGTTTTCCATTCTGCATAAAAGCACTGTTGGTATCATAGCCAGTAATGGCAAGCACAGCTGGAATTGCTAGTTGGTGTCTTCCATGCATCCTTAATGATGCTGTGCACATCTATAAGATGCCGCTTGTTGCCAAATTGAGTGTATCTGCCCGTATCTAGGATGGTGAACTGGCAGTAATATGCATACATTGAAGTATAATCTTTGTTTCTGCATTTTCTTGTGCACTTTACAACACCCTCAGACATGGTTTGCGTTTGAAACATGTACTTTGTCTCACAAATAGAACCCTCTTCCCAAGAAGCTGAGGGCAGAGTTTTCTTTTTTTCATTTAAATGGTCTTCTAGTCTCTTAAGACTTTTGTAGGGATTCTTTAGATCAAGTGTGGCTTGGAGGAACCCCTTTCACATGAGAAATTTAGTGCCAAACCACGGATGCTGTTATTATGCTACTATGGATTAGTTGCAAACCTTCCATCCAGTAGATATTCCCTGAAAATATGCTGTACCAATAGAGCAAATTGGAAGAGAGCAAATTGCTATGGTCTCATATGGTATTAGTCATATCACGAAGTCCAGGGTATTCCTCAACCACATAGAAATGGCTGAAAATGTCCAAAGAAATACTGAAGCTGAATTGGATGGTTTGTGATCTGATAACAAGAGCTGTTGACATACTGAGGGAGGAACAAGAGCAAAGGCCCAGAGGACAAAATAAGAAATTACAGATATTGTGAACATAATAGACATTATATTTGAGTCAGATGATAAGACTGAAATAGGAAAGAAAGTCAAGTACTAGATATGCCTGATGACTATATCTGATGTCAATTATATAAACCTAAGCATAAATTAAGCACAATTTAAATACAAATATGTTTTTAAAAATAGTACAAGCTTCTGTGAGATAGATGAATTGTAAATGTTTCAACACACATGCCGAGGAAAGGTACTTATAATTGGTTGGTACTAAGAACAGAGGGACATCTTCATAAATTTGTGAACATAGTATATAAACTCCATATACTTGAATAATGAAGCCTCAGTATGCTATAGAAAAAAGCCAGGTCAATTTGTTTTTTTAATAATAAAAGCTTCAGGCAATCCTAAGTATGTGTATACAAAGAAATTAATACATTTCTGGCATTGCTTACTAGTAACTTATTTTGAGAAGTATATAATTATTCATACCTCATATCATATAGAATAAAAGGAAGGATGTAGAAATAGAAAATTGTAAACTTCACATATATCATATTTGGGTCACATAAAATGATTGAGAATATATTGGGAATGAAAGTTAGATTTTTATAGTGCTATATATTTACCTGATGACAATATTCTATGTAGATATCAAATATATACACCAAAACATAAGTTAAGCATAATATAAATAGAACTGCAATTCTAAAATATTACCAAAAGCAACAAAAAACCTAGCTATTGTAAGATGAACTGCTGTGAGACAGATAAATTGTATATGTAATGCAGACTTGCCTAGAATGGTATGTAAATTCACTTTTTATGTTTGTAAGACTTGTGTGTAATATAGAAATATTCAAAATATCCATGTAAATGGTTTATACAGCACGTACTGCACCTTATTTAAGTAATGCTGCCTTCAGATATTAAATACAATACAATAATAAAAGGATCAGAATGTTTTAGGTACGGTATGTATATATAAACATGTACATAGAGAATTACGTATATCGGGAACTGTGTAACTTTTGCTGATGAGTATACCCCCGGTACTATATACATACCACATATATTGCATTGCTTTGTGGTTTGTTGTTATGAACATGTAACTTAGCATGAATAGCATTCATAATTTGGTCTTAAACCTGTTCAAAATATGTCTGGATGTTAACTTGATGCCATGCAGTTGTTTCATATACTATGTTTGTAATACTCAGGACATTTCAAATTCATTGACTCACTATGCTTAGTCAGATGCCAAAAATGTATTATTTTTTGGTGGAATACATTCACCAGTAACCCAGCTTTAAAGTAAAAGCAGTGATATAGTCCAGAATTATTTTCAAATAGTTTTTAAAATTATGTGGAACATTCACCTTGATCAGACATTTGCCCTGTTAAAAATAAATAGGGTGCTTACACTCAAACGTGCTCTACAGGCACACCCACCAACAGATTGCCTGCAGACAAGCTGATTTGAATGTCTCTATGGATAGGCTTCAAAGATATACTCATCTTGAAAAATCCCGGTGTGTGTGTGGGGGGGGGGGGGGGGGGGGGGGGGGCATGGGGCATATAGTGGACCCACGGTCTATTAGGAGGACCGCCACTACTGAAGAAGATTCGGAATATGATGTTTTATCCCTCCTGCACCGCCCCTAGGAGGTCAAGGTCACAGTTGCACAATAAAATAATGAATGAATGAATGAATCTCAACATACTAAACGTGTGACATCGTATATATAAACCGTAAGCGTCGGAAGTGGGAAGCCGGGAATACCCTCCCCCTCCCCCCCTCCTATTCAAAAGATTTTGTACTAACCCACCCCAAAGATGTAGCGAGTCAGAATTACGAAAAGAGTTATTAGAGAGAGAGAGAGAGAGAGAGAGAGAGAGAGAGAGAGAGAGAGAGAGAGAGAGAGAGAGAGAGAGAGAGAGAGAGAGAGAGAGATACATTATTACCAGAGTGTTTTTCGGTATCTTCAGTATGATATATTAGGAATAAAAATTGTATTATGCGAGCCTCAGGTGAGCATAATACATTATTTGTATTCCTAATATAATATGATATTGACGATACCGAAAAACACGGAGTTAATAATTTCTGTGTCATATAATCTCAAGCTTAATACAACGTGTTTTGTAAAATGTATACGCAACTTTAATTCCAGTCAGCCATTACCCGATATTCAAATGACATAAGAATATTATATGTGAACTGGTGTCTTTTTGAATGGAAATGACGTCGAATTCAAATGACGTCATTTGGGATATCCTTATATAAAAATAAACTATTGCTTAACGTTTTTTGTTTTCTGAATGCTGGACAGCTTTTAATGTAAAGTTGCTATTGAAATGGTTTTGTTTGATGACTGAATGCATACGTCAATTATCAAGTGGCACCCTAGTACGTTTGCTTAAATATCAATAAACCTAGTGCTGGTGACCTCGATTCATTTACATCTAATTTGCAAAGTTATCAAATTCTCAAAGTATATGATCTGAAAAATATCACATACATTGTTTGCACTTAAAATGTAAAGTATGTCAAGTTCTGTATTTATTACATACTTTCTTTTATGTTTTACAAAAACATTTTTTAATTTAACGTCATAACAATACTTTGTTAAATTTATGGTCAAAACCCCTTTCATGGATTTACTTAACGTTAGGAACAATACTCTACGGCAGCCTTGTATAATGTTTCAAATACAATGTGACGTCATCTGTAAATCAGACATGACGTAAGTAAAAATAAAAAGTGAATTCCCCATGTAAAAGTTCCGGTCCAGATCTCACATATGTGCGATACAAAATAAATGTATCACACGGTTTCGAAATGTCTGTATCACTATACTAAGATTGAATAGGTATGTAATACACCGGACATTCACAGGACCGAATAAAATGTCCCGTCTTCAGGGGCGTCTTCAGAGGTGCCTGACCGGCCTTGGTAGCGTCGTGGTTAGGTCATCGGTCTGCAGGCTGGTAGGTACTGAGTTCGGATCCCAGTCGAGGCATGGGATTTTTAATCCAGACACCGACTCCAAACCCTGAGTGAGTGATCCGCAAGGCTCAATGGGTAGGTGTAAACCACTTGCATCGACCAGTGATCCATAACTGGTTCAACAAAGGCCATGGTTTGTGCTATCCTGCCTGTGGGAAGCGCAAATAAAAGATCCCTTGCTGCTAATCGGAAAGAGTAGCCCATGTAGTGGCGACAGCGAGTTTCCTCTCAAACTTGTTATGGTCCTTAACCATATGTCTGACGCCATATAACCGTAAATAAAATGTGTTGAGTGCATCGTTAAATAAAACATTTCTTTCAGTAGTGTCTGGTTTGCGGAGGTTCGCGTCGTTTCTTGATGATATCTCCAACAGTTGATTTTCCTACACTAAAGTTTTCATTAAGTGTCCTTAATATTGGCTTAGATAAACTTTCAATTTGTTAAACGATTTTGAGTTAATCATTGAGTGATAGTTCAACACGACGATGTTTCGCTGGACGTTCCGACATCTTGAAAATCGATATGGAAATGTAATGCCATTGACATCTATTCAACCACGCAAAACCAGTAAAAGGTAAACAAATTTTAAAAATTATGAAGACAGTGGATTAAATTCTTCGTCGTGAAGTTTTTCGGAAAAAATTCAGAAGCAAATTTTGACGGTTGGGGAAACTTAATTTCCTTAGTATCACCCTATCATAGAAATTCACCACTCAAAATGTGTGTTTTGAAGCCCTCTAACGATTACATATCATAATATGCAAATGAACAACAAAACTAGGTCATCAGAGGTCAAAAGGTCACCGATTTTGGGTCGAGCTCAAAATTTGCGGATTTCAGCTTTGCCTCATCTATTGGGACATTTGCCAAAATCAGGCCTAGAAATGGCTGGAAACTGTGTCAGAAGGAATTTCCAACCATTTAAAGACACATGTTCATCCATCTAGAAAAATAAATTGGTACTTTTATGATATATCAAATTTACCATCAACATTAACTAACACAACACCCAGTGGTTAAGCTGCTGAACAATCAAGCTGACGACAGTGGTTCAAATCCCGTCAAAGCTGGCTCACACATTCATTCATCTTTCTCATCTATCACCTTCTGCCTATCATTCTCATTATCTTAATATAAAAAAAACTTTCCAATTTCTCCCACGATTTCGATCTGTTTCGACCCTTTCTGTCAGCTTCCCCCGACTCTGTCTTCTGTCCACACCATCGCCTACCTGTCTCAACTTCATCCACGTTTGCAGTCTCTGTGTATTTCGCTGCACCCACCTAGCATCCTCGTCCTTTGCCGCTAATAAAGCTGGTCTGACTCACGGCACTAACTAACGACCGCCGGTAGTAGGGGTGCATAGTAGGTGGTTACAAGTGCCTCTTAACAATGCCAGAAGTAACTACTGAACACTCCCCGAAGTGGTCAGACTAAGCCCACAGCTAAAAGCTGATGGGGAATGGCAGGTGTGTGGCACAGATAGCCACAAGAGACAAACACCTGTCGCGGTTGGAGAGACAAGGACTGGGATGTGGAGGTGGACAGCGAAAGAAGTTGAAAGATAGGAGGAGTTGCCAAATCGGGAAAAAATTAGATGGAATTCAAAGGAGAGAAAGGAATGGGTGCAGTGGGATAAAAAAAAAAAAAAAAAATATATAATAAAAAAATAACACAACACCATGTTAGAACAAATACACACTCAAAATGTTCAAGTGCTCTTGGCATCTGATTGTTGTTGTTTTTAAATTTATTATTGGCATGTATTAAAGTAGGACATCAGAGGTCAAAAGGTCACTATTCAGTGTTCCATGATTTGATGGTACCAACCAAGCTAATCCTGAAAAATAAGGATGGACACGGCAATGAGAAAGTCATAATAAACACCCGTGGTTGTGTCTGAGAACCCTAATTCAGTTTGTGTTTTCAGACTGAACAGGTACAGGCTAGTGCAAATCTTGAAGTTCTATCAAAGTTTCATTGAACTGATCTTTATCACTCCCCATTCAAACTATTATCAATAGATGGCACTAGCTGTCTGCTTCACTTTCACAGAATGGAGGTGAATGTAATCATTTGCATTTAGTTCAATTTCTAAGTATCTTTGCAGCTTTGGCCACATATACTTGGTAAGTCTGCAGCCCTGTAATACATAGGCCAGTTCCAGTCGCCGTAACGTTTCCTGATACGTCAGCCTGTATTGTAGATGTGATGAGCATCATTCAGAAATTGGAAGGCAAAGATAAAACATTCTGTGACTTAGCCAAGGCTGCACTGAAGAGGGTTCTTGGTGAAGGGGGAGACAAGAGTGACAGAGTTGATGTTGCATTTGATGTGTATCGAGAATCGTCCATCAAGGACGCAGAACGCGTGAACAGGGGCGCCTGGTCTGGTGTAAGATTTAACAATATTTCTGCAGGACATATGATTAAGCAGTGGAGAAGCTTCCTCTCTGAAGCCCATAACAAGACCATGCTAACTGAGTTCATCATGGAGGAATGGAAGTCGGATGATAGCAAGGCAGTAATTGGAAACAAAACGCTGTATGTTACATGTGGTGAAAAGTGTTGGAAAATAAAGCGCGGTGAGATCCTTGGTCGATCAGTTACAATCGCCACAGGAAGAAGCAGACACTAGGATGCTGCTGCATGCAAAGCATGCACCTGACTACGGATAGAAGTCTGTCATTGTTATCTCTGAGGACATTGATGTTTTTGTACTTTGCACTGCATTTGCAAAGGACATCAAAAGTTCCCTTTATCAGAAAAAGGGAACTAAAACGAGAACAAAGTACATGGACATAAACCAACTGAGAGCTGTCTTAGGTGATAGGTTGTCACAAGCTTTAATTGGATTTCACCCTTTTACTGAGCGCATTCTTTTGGGCGTGGAAAGACAGGACCGCTGAAACAAATGAAAAAGGATGAACAAGCCACACATTCATCAACCTCGGCAAGTCGTGGGATGTTACACAACCGGTGAATAATACTCTGCAGGCGTTCACCTGCCGCATGTATCCCAAAGTGAATGTCCTGCGACATGAATTGTTTTTAACCAAGAGAGGTGAAGTTGATTCCAGCACTCTCCCACCTTGTGAGAACAGTATTCAGCAGCGCATACAACGAGCAAATTACCAAGCAGGAGTATGGCAGAGGTCTTTGCAACGAAACCCTGATGTGCCAGAACCCAGTGGTCATGGTTGGGTAAGGACAGCTGCTGGTTCACTGAACATTGACTGGATGCATGGACAGGCTGCTACAGATGCAGTGTTGAAACTTCTTGCATATCAGTGTAAAAGGGAATGCTTACAAGAAAAGTGTCCATGTTTGGACAATGGCCTCAAATGCACTAATATGTGCCGACTACAAACACGTACGGAAATCAAAAGGAGGGTGAGGGTGACGAGGCATTGGAGTACGATTCAGATTTAGCACATGTACGTCTTATTATAAAACTTCATAAAATCGGCAAAATATTGCTGTGGTAAGTCGCGATATCAAACAGTTTTCTGGGAGTAATGATACTAATTAAGAATAGAGAGTGTCAAACTATCTTGACAGAAATGCAATAACATATAGGTAGGAATCAGTACATCAGTATATTGTTTCAAATAGTTTTAATGAAAGCTGCTCTATGTAGGGTCACAGTTCTATATCACATGGGATGAGAATATGGCACCATTGTCATATTTTTATCATAATGTAGCTTACACTGCGGCTACAAACTGAAATTGAACCATTTTGTACTAATCCAATTCTGAAAATTATTAAGTATGGTTTTCGTACATGTGTTCCAAGCTATTTTGAGTTATTATCTTAATGGCTGGCCAAAACCATGATGCTAGCGTGATGAACTTTAAATATCTCCAGCATGACCGAATATAGGTGACCTTCTGACCTCTATAGGTCTGCTTCATGTTTCAGTTACTCAAAAAAATACACAACTGCTTTGTAATAAACACGTTGTGAGACTTAGTCATTATAGTGTGATTTAAGGTTCATGTTGGTGTTAGTACTGATATATCATAAAAGTATCAATTTCTGCAAAAACTGACCTTTGCTCGTTTGTTTCCGTTTCAGTATTTTTCTAGATGGCTGAACATGGGTGCCTATTTAAATGGTTGGAAATTCCGTCTGACACAGTTTCCAGCCATTTCTAGGCCTGATTTTGGCAAATGTCACAAAAGATGACGAAGCAAAGCTGAAATCCGCAAATCTGATGACCTATTTTTGCGGTTTATTTGCATATGATGAATAATTGATAGGAGCTTCAAAACACACATTTTGAATGGTGAATTGTTATGATGGTGTGATTCTGAGGAAAGTTAGTCCAAATTAAATTACCCTACCCTCAAATTTTGCTTCACACTATTCAGTTTTCAAGGTGAAATTGACAGAAAGGCTATCACCTCATTATATTATCTCCAAGCATAGACCTATCAAAAAACCCTGTGAGCCTTTGTACCTCTGGGTGGTACCAAATCATTAAAATTTGTCCTCTGGCCCATGGACTATATTACACTAGCCGAATCCACAGCCGGCCGAAGTGATATTCAGAGTAATTAGTGGCGCCTTAATGATTGATAACAGTTTGAACGTCCGGCTTTCAGAGCTACAATTTACACTAAAGGAACACTTTGGGACTGAACTAATCGTCCGGTGTTCAGTTTAGAGAGGTTTCCGGTTTAGCAAGGTAAACTTTAGTGTTGAAAGATGCGAAAATCACGAGACCGTGGACATTGTCCGGTGTTGAAAGAATTCCGGTTTAGAGAGGGTCCGGTCTTGGGAGTTTCATTATATATATATATATTTATCCTATAACTTACCCATGATATCCATGTCATAAACCCATGTGATAATTTAATTTATTAACCCGGTTAATAATGGTATGCAAATTTACAAGGTCTCTAGGTAATGGTAATGGTGTTTTATATAATATATAATATATTATATCTATATAATATGTATTTGGTAAGTGGAAGTGGAAATCCGCTACATTTCAGTTAGTAGCAAGGGGTGTTTTATATGCACCATCCCACAGATATGATAGCACATACCACTACTTTTGATATACCAGTCGTGGTGCACTGGCTGGAACGAGAAATAGCCCAATGGGCCCACAGCCGGGGATCGATCCGACACCGACCGCGCATCAGGCGAGCGCTTTGCCACTGGGCTATAATGAAGAACGTCTATTGCTCGTCGAGTGCGTTATTTGTTTTGCTGCTGTTGTTGTTCTTGGTGGCGGTGATTTCCAAATCCTACACATACACTGAACTTATCTCCAACTAGTGGAGGCATAGTACTGAAATAATAATATATACTACTCAAAAGAATTTAAGGGTCAGACGATATTTTCAACATTATTTTCTGAATGTCAATTATATTAGCTAGACCATAATGTCACGCATGGTATTGTTCCATTTTGACGAAAGTGGGTCTAAGCAACCCATAAATGAATTTTAAAATCCACTGTCATTGACACTGTCGACTAGTTCTAATGGCGAAAACATGCTTACATTTGCACGTAAATTAGGGCGAAAGCGAAAGGTCTGCTAAGTGCCCATAACTTGCTTTTTCACAAAGCGCTTCATTTGTACGCTTTGCACGTGTATTCCATGTTCCCAATGCTGAATTTCCGTATAATTGGAGCTTGCGTTCGTGTACGGTGCACACTCCAAATTCGACAATGGTACGACTTCATCTGACTATCGAAGATCGAGGAAGGGCTATTGCTTGGCTTCAGGATGGCAATACGCAAAGAAACGTTGCTCTGAGACTTGGTGTCAGTCAGAGTGTCGTTGGCCGACTGTGGCAACGGTACCAAGCAACGAATTCTGTTCGAAATCGTCCACGTTCGGGAAGACCCCGAAGCACTACAAATAGAGAGGACCGCTACATCTCCAATATGGCTCTACGGCAACGCACAACCACTGCACGCCGATTACGTGACAATCTGCGGACTGCGACTGGAACTCGAGTGTCTGATCAAACCATACGCAATCGTCTGAGAGCCAATAATCTACGCTGCCGTCGCCGGGCTGTTCGACCACCACTCCTACCACGTCACAGAACGGCCAGACGTCACTGGAGCACGCTTCATCTGCGGTGGCAACGTGTTCAGTGGGGTCGAGTGATGTTCACTGATGAGTCCAGGTTTAGTCTCCAGTTCAATGACGGTCGGGTTCGTGTCTACAGACGTCCTGGGGAGCGCTTCGCTGATGTTAACGTTAGACAACGTCACCGGTTCGGTGGTGGCAGCGTCATGGTGTGGGGCGGCATCTCTATCCACCACAGGACCCCCCTCTATGTGGTGGATGGCAATCTGAATGGAATCCGCTATCTGAATGAGATTATCCGGCCGTTGGTTCTCCCAGGCCTTCAGCAGATTGGCGGCGGGGCAGTTCTGCAGGATGACAATGCCAGACCCCACCGCGCCAGGGTGGTAACGGACTTTCTCAGACAACAAGGTATCGCCAGGATGGATTGGCCAGCATATTCGCCTGACTTGGCCCCAATAGAGCACGCCTGGGACGAATTAGGCAGGAGAGTTCGGGATAACCATGCCCCTCCGGCCAACCTTCATGATCTGGGTCAACTTCTTATGGCAGAGTGGCAGGCCATTCCCCAAGAGTTCTTCAGACGTCTGTTCAACAGCATGAGGCAACGATGTGTCGAGTGTATTCGCGCCAGGGGTGGATTCACACACTATTAAACGAATGTTCTAATGTGTAAAATCCATGTTTGACAACCTTCAACTTTGAAAGCATGTCATGTGACTTTCTTGTATACAGTGACGTTTATTTGTGTTTTTTTGTAAATATGGAACAATAAATAAAAAAATTGGTGTAGTTTACATCATCAATCTAATACACTCTGAAACTTATTTGGTTATAAATTTTTGACCCTTAAATTCTTTTGAGTAGTATATATACAATATAGAGTTTAGTAGGATAAACAAATCAAGTGAGTATTACTGTTTTATTTCTATATTGGCCAATGATTTTGAAAATTACACATAAAAATATAAATACATTGTTTACTTTCTCGACAGTTTTTCCTTTCCTTTTCACGTGAAGCTAAATTATAATCATTTACTAAAACAAACATTTCAAAGTTTGGTGGTACGAGGTAGGCCTATTGGTGATAGTTTTTGCGTACTAAGGGAGGTAACTCCTCCCTGAAGCACTCCAGACATGTAGGTAGTATTAGTCGTAAATCTGCCCCTGACAGTATTTGAAATTGTACCTGTTTAATGTTTAACACAACTTTCAAACTGGGAGTTTCTCCTTAGTGAAATGGTGTCAGTGCATCCCACTCCCCTGGGGCGAGATGTCGTTAGTTTTATAACGACTAGAACGCTCGTACGGCGGACTGTAGGATCAGTCCCATTCAGTATGTGTTGCCCCGTACCGCCCAGTGCCCCAGAGACCGCTACAACAACCTCCGTGGTGTCGGTTTGTTATTTCTGCAAGTGTCAATTTGCTCATTTGCTGCTATCTGGCAGGAGAACAATATGTTGCACGACATCTGATGATCATCAAGAAGTGTTGAAAAAATGTGTTTTGTTTGACACCACTAGAGCACATTGCTTTATTAATCATCGGCTATTGGATGTCAAACATTTGGTGATTTTGACATATAGTCTTAGAAAAGAAACCCGCTACATTTTTTTTCCATTAGCAGCACGGGATCTTTTATATGCACCATCAAGCAGACAGCATAACACATACCACGGCATTTGATATACCAGTCATGGTGAACTGGATGGACCAGGTGTTGAAATACCAATGCACCAAACACCAAAGTTAAACTTTGTTTTGTTTAACTACACCACTAGAGCACATTAATTACACTTTTGATAATTATAACATAGAAAGGTGGTATGTAATAAATATAGAACCACATACCAGTTGTTTTGCTATGTTATTTACTGCACTCGTTTATAGTGCGGTCTCGTAGTATGATATTCGTATGCACTGTAAACACTATGGCACAACAACTGATATATGGCTCTGTTTATTTATTGTCTTGGGAATATTACTAAATGTATATAAATAGAAACTCCATATTATTTGTCTTCCAGTACAACCACCACCACCCTTTCTGATACCCTTCTGATGCAATTGTTATGAACCACGTAAAACTGTATTACCTCCCATGTCTAATCGAAATATAGGCCAGTTTCCCTACTGAACTATTACCAAATGTGACCTTAGACCTGGTTCGTGTGTCAAAGTGGATGGCCCAATGGATTGGTATTCAGTGTAGGTAAGTTGTTAGTGTACGGCTTACCACACAAGTCATTAAAGTTAAAGATATTACACGTATCTTGAGTTCTCGGTGATTCGGATGAAAAAGTTAAAGTTTGTTTTAATGACACCACTAGAGCACATTGATGCATTAATCATCGGCTACTGGATGTCAAACATTTGGTAATTGTGACATTTGAGAGGAAACCCGCTATATTTTTCCATTAGTAGCAAGGGATCTTTCATATGCATAATCCCACAGACAGGATAGCACATACCCCTTCCTTTGATATATGTCGTGGTGCACTGGCTGGACCAAGTGTGGAAAACCCATATCTACCAAACTCCAAACAGCCGTAGGTTAAAATGTTCTGAGGTGTGGTGAAAAACAATAACAAATTAAATATTCCTTTCATTTTATAACCACAAACAAAACAGCCGCCTTACTTGACCAATGATTCATGGTCAGAATCAGCACGTGACTTGTTACAGAATCTGAGTAAAAGAAAACTGACCAAAGTGAACAAAGCCAAAGGTACAGCCATGAGGATAACAAGGTACATGGACAGTCATGAGGATAACAAGGTGCATGAACAGCCATGAGGATAACAAGATTCACTGACAGCCATGAGGATAACAAGGTGCATGGACAGCCATGAGGATAACAAGGTGCATGGACAGCCATGAGGATAACAAGGTTCATGAACAGCCATGAGGATAACAAGGTTCACTGACAGCCATGAGGATAACAAGGTGCATGGACAGCCATGAGGATAACAAGGTTCATGGACAGCCATGAGGATAACAAGGTTCACTGACAGCCATGAGGATAACAAGGTACATGGACAGCCATGAGGATAACAAGGTGCATGGACAGCCATGAGGATAACAAGGTTCATGAACAGCCATGAGGATAACAAGGTGCATGGACAGCCATGAGGATAACAAGGTTCATGAACAGCCATGAGGATAACAAGGTGCATGGACAGCCATGAGGATAACAAAGTGCATGGACAGCCATGAGGATAACAAGGTGCATGGACAGCCATGAGGATAACAAGGTGCATGGACAGCCATGAGGATAACAAGGTGCATGGACAGCCATGAGGATAACAAGGTTCATGAACAGCCATGAGGATAACAAGGTTCACTGACAGCCATGAGGATAACAAGGTACATGGACAGCCATGAGGATAACAAGGTGCATGGACAGCCATGAGGATAACAAGGTTCATGGACAGCCATGAGGATAACAAGGTTCATGGACAGCCTAGGATTGCATTTATAATCAATGTCTTCGGATAAAGTCTTAGGATTATCTGGTAACGAGTAAAAAACGACACTCTGTTTAGACCAGAGGTTAAGCGGTACATCACAGGAGAATGGGAACACGTCTGCTGTGCACGTGCTACTAGCAGGCGACACGTTATAAAATGTCCTTGTTAACCAAAAGCGCGTCATAATTTCACTCAAAAATTGGTTATGGTTGAAGTAAACGAAATAGTAGTCGTCAGATTCCATGACTGATAATGTAACATTACTTGGGTCACGTGACGTAATAACATCATGGTGGACGAAACAGTTTGTACATTTCTTATTGGATTTCCAAATGTTTAGATTTATCTTTCCTTTAATAATGAAACAATCTATTTTGAAAAATGCTTGAGATTCCGGGTGGATCGAAGACCCTTGGATGAAGTAGAATCTCTTGAAGCCAAAGGAATTACCTTCAACATGCAGATCATAATTGAAATCATACGAATGATGGCCACGCGATATAATTGGCCTGTTGTTAAGGATGTATGCGGAGAACTTCAACTGCCATCTAAAGGTAGCTGAATCACAGAACACGTTGGACAGGTGCTCGTTCACTCTCCTCATGTCAGTTGGTGCCGCGGGGGCCGACGTCGCAGAAAACCCTCTCAAACTCAGCATCAAGCCGAGCGTGACAAAGGCAGCAATGACGTAGATCCAGAGTAGCCCAATCCTGGTGTACCTGGACATTCGCTTGATGCAGAACAGGTAGCCGGGACCTTGTACACTGTAGTAGATACTCACTGCACAACATTCCGCGTCCTCGGGGCTGGAGTGGTAGTGGATGATGAACATCATGTTATCTGAAAATAAATTAATACAATTAACCGTGGCAGATCAGTGTCTAGGATTTCTGTTTTAAACTACATGCAAAAATTTAACCTAATCGTTATAATACCTGTACTGGTCTTATAGAGCATTTAGAGTCTAGACCAAGACTATAATACAGTTTGAGACTTTAACGCTTTGGCAACGCCAATCAAATTGCATATGTGTGACGTCGTTAACGTTTTGAGTCTATAGAGTCTAAACGTTTATATGCAAGGGACCTGCAAATCGTTGACTTGGAAGCTGCTTGGTGTAATCTCCAAAATGGCCGTACCGATTACTTAACAACAGTACCAGAAAGAAGAACGTTTCTACTGGAATGTTCATTGTCATGTTCCCACTAGTGTTATTAGAATAGGGCCGTCTTCTGTCTACACAATTTAAACACTATGTAGTTAGGTCTCATGCATCCACTTCTCAGTGGCATGGTGCTTTCTCACACGCCCATATCCGCTGATGGTTCAAGCATGCCAACCTGGATCCAAGTTCTGGCATCAATGGAGCCTGGGTTTGGGACAATTCCCCTCTCCGTACGTGTATGCTTTAACCACACGTTTATACTTTAACCACACATTTATATTTAAACTGCACGTTTGATGCTTAAACCACATGTTTATGCTTTAACCACATGTTTATGCTTTAACCACATGTTTGATGCTTAAACCACATGTTTATGCTTTAACCACACGTTTATGCTTCAACCACACGTTTATGCTTCAACCACGTGTTTATGCTTCAACCACACGTTTATGCTTCAACCACGTGTTTATGTTTCAACCACGTGTTTATGCTTCAACCACACGTTTATGCTTCAACCACGTGTTTATGCTTCAACCACACGTTTATGCTTCAACCACACGTTTATGCTTCAACCACGTGTTTATGCTTAAGTGCCTCAGCTTCAGAAGACAACTGGGCCCCGTCCCACGCGGCGATATCAGCCCTAAAGCCCACCCGCAGACGAGAGCTATCAGCTGAGAAAAATGTTACTTGAGACCTCTTGCTCAGCTCTTAGCTCATGACAGAACAGAACAGTAGCCCGTACTTGGTGAGAGCTTTTCCACAGTGGCCAATAATATCAAACACGATAGGTATTTTCTTCACGAGACGAAAAACTCAGAAAAACTGCCCGCACACGAGAACAATCAGCAGAGCAAAAAGTCTTCAGAAACTTTGTGTTCCGCTGACAGCTCTCATGTGCGGTAGTCTTAAACGAATGCTTAAGCAAGGCTTTTGGACGGGTATGCATATTCAACGATATATAATGCACATTATTGCTTAATATCAACAAGTATATTATTATATTTAATTAATAAAACGGTGAAATTTTGACGGTTATTATATATAATGGGCGCAGCCATTTTGTTCCATTCCAGTGAATACGCCCTCTGGAGGATTGACCGCCCCACTCTAAGAAGCAATAGGAAGCGGGGTCGGCCCCTACTACTCTTTTCTAGACTTTACTTTGCTTTATAGTGATACCATCTTGTATCCTCCGGAGTCGGGCCCGTCCGCACCACTATACCAACCCATGACGACTGGACTATACCCTAGTCTGATACTCTCTCTAGTTCAGACGGATTCGGCTTCTCAAGATCTGTATTTCAGCAACCCATCTCGTCCCTATAAGCTGTGCACCCAAACGGCTTAACGAGGCCACTCACATGAACTTTAAACTTTTAGACCTTCGTTCAACATTTTATGTCGAAATTACTTCTTTTTTAAAAATATTATTGAATAGTCTGATCCTCTCTTCTTTCTCTTATTTATTTTTGGACTGCCCTTCTAAAATGCTCCAAATTATACAAAAATGCGGCCGAGCAGTCAATTCTTTTTATTTTTAGCTTGTAACTTTTTATTATTATTATTATTTTAAATTCTATTAACTTTTTGACTAATTGCTATTTTCAAAAGTCTGCCCATTTTCAACTCTTTAAAATAAATGAATGCGTCAAATATGTATGACCGATACGGGCAAGGCACAAGACTACATCATCCTTCCTGCATTGCCTGTAGGATGACTGCCACTCTCCGAGGACTGCCTTGACAGAATGAAGCTTGTTCGCAACCGCACCGTCCCAATCGTCTTGCCAAGTCGAAAAGATATATTGGTTAATATGAAATTTAAAACCACTGTTGGTGACACCAACATGGACACGGGGCAAGTTCAAAGCAGACTCGGCAGCAACATCTGCCTTTTCGTAAATTTTAATGCCAACATGGCTGGGTACCCAACAAAATATAACATCTTTATTGGCGACTGATAAAAAGACACACTTACATATCACCATCCCAACTAAGGGATGCTCCAATTTCATGTATTGTAGAACTTGGAGACACGAAAGCGAGTCTGTAAAAATAATATATTTCTGTTCCAGGGCTTTAATGATTGCCCAAATTTCAGCAGTAAAGATTGATGCTGAATCGGGCAATCTCATGGAAATTATTGCGTCTGGTGGAAACACTGTATCACAAGCCACAGAATTCCCATCCCATGATCCGTCTGTGTAAACAGGAATGTAATCACAGTACTGCTCTTGGATTTCCATGAAATGTTGTTTATAAATAACTGCATCTGTGCGATTTTTTTTTATTTTAGATGCACAAGATCGAATACAATTTTTGGTGGTTTGATACACCAAGGTGGCAAAATAAAATATGAAGGCGTTTCCAAAATGTCTGTTAAATCAATGTTGGAAATTGATAAAAACTGCTTAATGCGAAGACCAAATGTTCGAATCGCATTCGGTTTCGCATCAAATAACTTCATATATTTATTATCAAACACCGCATTGTGTACAGGATGTTTTGGCATTGATTTAATCTTTGTAGCATACTGCAGAGAAAGCTTTGCACGTCTAGCACCCAAACTAGGTTCGTGTGCATCGACGTACAAGCTCTCCACAGGAGATGTTTTGAAAGCACCAAGACAAAGCCTAAGTCTCTGATTGTGTATAGGATCTAGCATTTGCAAGTAAGACTTACTTGCTGACCCATACACAATACACCCATAATCAAGACGTTTAGACCGAACTAAAGATCTATAAAGTCGAAGCATAACCTTTCGATCTGCTCCTCATTCAGTCTTGCCAATACCTTTTTAAGATATTGAGGGCCTTCAAGCCCTTCTTTTTCACATACTGTAAATGAGGTACAAAAGACAGCCTCCTATCAAAAGTAATCCCCAGAAATTTGGTCTCCTCCACAAATGGAACCGGATTTTGGTCCAGAAACAGCTGAGGATCTAAATGGTGATATCTTTTCTGGCAGATATGCATACAGACGGTTTTTGACTTTGAGAATCGAAATCCATTGTCAGTTGCCCATTGCTGAAGTTTATTCAAACAAAGCTGCAACTGACGTTCAATGATACTCATACTGAACGATCTGTAGCAAATCTGTAAATCGTCGACATGTAAAGAGCTATCAACGCCTTGTTTTAAACACTGGGTGATGCTGTTAATTTTCACGGAAAATAAAGTTACTGACAGGATGCTACCTTGAGGCACACCCATCTCTTGGGAGTGAGAATCGGATAACGTAGATCCCACTCGTACCTTGAAAGACCTATTCTGTAAGACATTTGAGATGAAGTCAGGCATACGGCCTCTTAGGCCCATGCCATGTAGGTCTTTCAAAATCCCATACTTCCACGTGGTATCATAAGCTTTCTCGAGGTCAAAAAAGACCGATACCTAATGCTGGTTATGGATGAAAGCATCCCAACAAAACGATTCAAATCTAACAAGATGATCGACCGTGCTACGTCTAGACCTGAACCCACATTGCACGTTAGTAAGCAATTTGTGGGACTAAAGATACCAGACAAGTGCAACTTGTCAAAGCAATAGGGCGATAACTGGTAGGATTTGTTGGATCCTTACCAGGGTTAGGAATAGGAATGACAATGGCTTTTCTCCAATCAGAAGGAAAGTCACCAGAAATCCAGATTTTGTTAAAGATATTTAATAGAGCCATCAATGATGATTCAGGTAAGTGTTTTAAGAGTTGATAATGTGTTTCATCTGGTCCTACTGAAGTATCATGGGCTCTACGTAGAGCGTCCTGCAACTCATCCAAACAGAAGTGCCTGTTGTATACTTCAGCATTTTCAGATGAAAAGTTAATAGTTTGCTTTTCAGCTTTATTTCTGACAGATGTAAAAGCATCTGTACTGAAAGAAGAAGAAGAGTTGTGAGAGAAATTATCTGCCAAAGCATTGGCAATATCACGATGAGACGTCACATCGGTGTTATTGACAGACAAATGGCGAACTGTATTACTGGATTATTTTCCCTTGATTTTACGTATCCTATTCCAGACAGATTTCACAGATGTTTAAGAACTCAACTTCGAGACATAATTTCTACAAGATGATTTCTTACTCTGTCTGATAGCTTTACGAGCCTTTACCCGAGCAATGCGATAACTATTCAGGTTATCCCCGGTAGGTTCGCGTTTGAACCTCTCGAGGGTCCCGTTTCGCTCTTTGGTTGCTTCTTTGCATGTCTCATTGAACCATGGTTTATTGAAACGCTTCCGTACTGCCGAAGTCTTAGGAATAGTTTCCTCTGCAATATCTTTCAAGATGGAGGTGAACAGAGACATGGGATCATCGGCACCAGTCATAGCAGTTTGTTGCAGTTGAGTGCTGCATAGATGCCGAAATTGATCCGAGTCTGTTCCTGTCAACTTCCATCTCTGAACCCTTTCAAGTGATGGAGGCCCATCATTCTCCAAAATAATTGAAAAGTGGTCACTACCACAAGGGTGTGGACAAACTTTCCAGGAGAAATCAAGACAAAGTGACGGACTACAAAGGGTTAAATCAATGGATGTGAAAGAACCACTTGCAGGATGAAAGTATGCATGACTTTTATCATTAAGTAATATTAAGTCATTTTTGAGAATTAAGTCATCTAATTGTTTACCTCTAGTATTTATGTCATCGCATCCCCACAAAGTGTGGTGAGCATTAAAATCTCCCATGATAATAAAGGGAGTAGGGAGTAGGGAGTTGATCAAGAATACCTTGAAAGTCCCTAGTGTTAAAATTGTAATTGTTTCGAGGGGGTAAATAAACTGAACAGAGAGTAATAGCTTTATGAGCCGTGACCTTTACAGCCACAGTTTGTAAATTTGATTTTAATATGACTTCATTCTGGGGAATGTTCTCATTTACAATAATGGAAATGCCCCCAGACGCTCTATTTTCAGTTTCTTGACATTTATGGTAGATATTAAATCCTCTGATGTTAATACTGCCAGTATCCTTCACTGCAAGAGGATTATACTTCTGAATTAGAAGACTTAATTCATCAAAATTTGGCCTAAGCCCACGACAATTCCAATTTCCTTTTCCTGGTGTGTAATTTTTTGTTTTTGTGCTGCTTTTTTCACCTGTTTTTGCGCCTTCTCAATATCGGACAGTTTCTTGTACTTGGCTTCATCACAATACCAGGTGAGGTCTGTGTTGACTGCAACACTTTTAGTAGCGACTTTGGCAGCAGCTGTAGCAGCATATGACTTGTCAGCCACTGTCGGTGTTGCTGTCTCCACCAACCTTCTGGCATCCGTGAAGGACAGTTTATTTTGTACCTTTAGCTGTTGAACTCTTTTTTCAGCTTCCACCGTGGACACTCTCGCGAGTATGCACAGTGGTTGCCCTTGCAATTGAGACAAAGTATATCGTTCTTACATGTCTTGTTGTAAGACACCCACCACCGAGTCCAACATTGGGGACATGGTGCTGCGGGTAACCAGCATACAGCCATGCTAGGGATACATGGTTGATATACTTGTGTCTTAGAACTAGAGAAACAAATCTACCTGTTTTTTGCGGGATGATAAACTAGTCATGCATTGCAATGTTCTGTAATAATATACATCCCAGTAAGCCAGCAATAAGAATATATTATTTTCCAATACAAAATAAACCACCAATGTCAAAGTGGCTACACCACAAGTCGAAATAATTATACCATGTTTTGTCCTCCCATTAACCTATGTACTGAAATGATACACGGAGTGTTTTCTTAGTTAAAGGTAGAGTAAACTCAAACAAGAGATTTATGTGTTGGAAAGATGCATACCCGGACCACCAACACACACTGACACTTTAACAAATAAAAAAACGTGTAATATTAGAGTTAATAAAAAAACATGATTATTCGTGCTAACTGGGGGCAGCCATTTTGTTTCGTTTTTTTTGACGTCCGGTGGTATAGATTGGAGCGAAGTGACGTCAGCTCCATCCATCTGCTCTATGCACAGTGTAAACAAACGCTCTAATTTACGACAAGATGCTTCGCTTTCATCAAACTGACTTATAAAACAACATAAATGACTTGCTAGTATAACTTTAACTAAATATATTTCAATTTGCATCAATAGAACGAAATGGAGTTATAATATTTTTCTTTTTAAAAAAATCCAAAGAAACAAATGCATATTATTAAGCCTATTGGTATGCTACGTTCGAGCAAAAACGACCACTCACGATACCCAAGTGATCATTTTCTTTTCTTTGGGACTACGTAATTGGTAAGTTTTGTGATTTTAGATGGGAAAGTCTACTTAATCAAGGGTTTTACAGAATTACTTACAGTAATAAAGCAAGACGGCTGATCGATTACGATTAGAGGGGTGTCCGTGCGGTTAACACACAATACCCTGTGATCTTAATAAAAGGCACGTCTTTTTAGTGTGTCTAGATACAATGTCTGGGGACCGTCTACATATACACCTGCCAATCAGGAACCACAGGTACAGGCCACGGAAAGAAAAGACCAATTAACTAAGAAAACACTCCGATTATTATTTCAGTACGTGGGTTAATTTATGTACAAACCATAATACAGTTATTTCAACACTTTGACAATGGTGGTTTATTTTGTATTAAAAATAATATATAATTGTTGCTGGCTTACTGGGATGACTGTTATTACAGAATATTGCGATGCATCCGCAAAAATCAGGTACGTTTTGTTTCTTGAGTTCGAAGACTAATTCCTGGCGTGACACGTTAGGTATTACATAACCACCAGCTCGCCAGAGGGCGTATTCGCTGGGATGGTACGTTATATATAATATCCGTCACATTTAACCGTTTTATTAATTAACTATACGATTATACTTGTTGATATTAAGCAATAATGTGCATTATATATCACTGAATATGCATACCAGGTCAATGTCTTGATTGTCCCTTCCTTTAATTGGTCTATTCTGATAGTTGCCTCTACCTGTGATTCCTGATTGGCAGTTGTGTATTTGATTGGTAACCGGGCAAGCCAATTAATTAACGCTGTCTAAACAAGAAAATACATGGTAATGGACATGGTTTATTACTATAAATAGTTCTGTAAAACTATTGATTAAGTAGACTTTCCCATCTAAAATCACAGAACTGACCAATTACGTAGTCCCAAAGAAAAGAAAATTATCACTTGGGTATCGTGGGTTCTCGTTTTTGCTCCAACGTAGCATACCAATAGGCCCAATAGTGTACAGTTTTCCTTTGGATTATTTTACAGAAAAATACTATAACCCCATTTCGTTCCGTTAATGCAACTTGAAATATATTATTTAGTTAAATTGTTTATTATATTATCACGTCATTTATGTCAGGTTTAAAAAAGAGAGAAGCGCTTGTCGTAAATTAATGATTTTGTTTACACTGTGCATACAGGAGTTGGTCACTTCGCCACAAGCTAGAGTACCAGACGTTTCGAAAACAAAAGAAAATGGCTGCCCTCAGTTAGCAAAAATAATCACGACTGTTTTATTAACACTAAAATTACGTGTTTTTCATTTGTTAAAGTGTCAGTATGTGTTGGTGGTCCGGGTATGCATCTTTCCAACACATAAGGCTCGTGTTTTAGTTTATTCTCCCTTTAAGATCACCTTACGTACATAGCTACCTTAGCGGTGAGGTCGCTTCGTGGAACGGGGCCCTGGGTAGAAGGAAAATTCAAACAGAAGGGAGATACTAGTTTCGCTTGGAGTCCGATCTGCATCGATGTTCCAACTTGGAAGAATTCGTTCACAAAAACAGTAAAAAAAACCTGTGCTCACCCCAGGCTTTAAGCTGAACAACATTTATTAGCATCTTGGCGCATTTTGTTAGACTATATTATTATTATTATTAGTAGTAGTAGTAGTAGTAGTAGTAGTAGTAGTAGTAGTAGTAGTTGTTGATGTGTTCGATTTGGTTAAAAACGTTTAAAGGCGCCCAATCACAGATTTAGTGGGCCTTATTTCTCTAAATATGGATTATAAATGACAATTACATTAATTTTGAATACCACACCTTGCTATTGTATCACCCAAAACATTTTAATTGAACCATGATTGAGGGAATCCCATGACAACCTGTGAGCAGCTTAATTTTTTTTAAAAATGGAACTCTTTTATTATTAATGAATGAATGAATGAATGAATGTTTAACGACACCCCAGCACGAAAAATACATCGGCTATTGGGTGTCAAACTATGGTAATGCAAACAAATGATGATCAACATCAATATAAAAAGATTTAAATAAAAACACAGTGTAAAGAACTGTCCAAAAATACAAATATCACAGACAGATACTGAATTTTACTCAAAATTTCAATTTGTGCTGTATTGGCCATTCTCAAAGAGAATGTTACACCCCTGCATCACGGTGAGGTTACAGCACGCGCAGGGGTCTTTTATTAGGAGTCTGGAACGTACGACAAAACCGAGTATTGATGAGGCTATATATACGACAGCCGTGTAAAGTACCTTTGAATTGTATATACAGTGCACGGCCGCTGTAGAGACTTCAAAATAATTTAAAATATATTATTTCTTGAACACCCCCCCCCCCCCACCCCCCCAAAAAAAAACCACACACAAAACCAAAAAACGGCGAATACGCTGAAATAAAATAAGAAATAGTTGGAACATAAACTCACGATTTTTGTTTATTATTATTATTTGTTTTATTTATTTGTTTTATTTTTATTTTTTATTGTTTTTCTTGTTTATTGTTTTTTTTCTTTTCTTGTTTTTTTTTTCGGGTTTTTTACGGAGCTATCGTACACAGGACCACTGCAGGTGCGTGTGCAGGAATTTTAAGCAGGGGATTGAGCAAGCGATTATTATTATTATTTATTTTTATTTTATTTATTTTGGGGGGTGAGGGGGGGAGCGAGGGTTATTTTGTTGTTTAATTTGTTTGTTGTTTGTTTTTGTTGTTTTTTTGTTTGTTTTTTTAACGGAGCTCCGTGCACAGTACTACTGCAGACGCGTGTGCAGGGATTTTGGCATGGGGAGGAGGTCTACACGGAGGCGAGTGAAATTTACGGTGAGGGGTCGAGACATGTTCCCCGAAAAATGTATCACAAAAAACAAATTGCCTGTACAAGGAGATGGGTATGTGCCTGCACAGACAAAAAACAGTGTGGCACAATAATTTTTGCTTAATACACAACATAATGTCCTCTAACTGTACCGATCTGTGAAACTAGCTAAACTGTTAGTACTGTTACCGAATCATAGTTATTAATTATGCTTATCTGTAACAATAATGGTACATTGACGGTTCGAAAACGGATAACACGTTTCCTTCCGACTGTTTTCAGTTACAATCCCCCGCTGTTAGTTTGTGTACTGTCCGTAGTTGGTGTGTATTTATTTTCTTTTTCAGATAATCTCAGAAGCTGATAATTTTATTTATTTATATATTCATATAATAATAATAATAATAATAATAATAATAATAATAACAATAATAATAATAATAATTATTATTATTATTATTATTATTATTATACACCTAACTCATATTATTTCTTGGGGAGGCCCCCCATACCCCTATCGACTGCTGTTGCATTCAGCAAACACATTGTAAATATTTAATTTCATAGCGCCATACCCAAAAACTTTTTTTCCGGCATAAACACTGGTAGGTGTCTATGGAAAACGTACACAAAAGGGTCCAATAGATTCATATTAAACCCCCATTCCCCTGTTTCTACTTAGTATGTATTCCGGCAATATGTGGTTCGGCAATATGGATCAATCAAATACTTATTTACCGCTTATATATATGTTTGCTATGTTTATAGGCAGCCCTCGTTAGCGGAGGCCATATACACAGTCGTCGTATATATAGCCACTTTGTATATAAACACCGTCTAGTTCACAGTATTCTTTAAAAGTGTAGTAATTCCTATTCCAAGCCATTTGTAATTACCCATGGGGTTATGGCATATTTTATATAATAATACATTTGACAAACTGAAAAATGAATGCGGTGTTTAGGTGTTTATTTTTTTCCGCGAACAACAAACGATAAATTTATCTGTACATTCAAAGGCCTAACTAGTCGAATCGTTGCCGTTTAAAATGCTTCTGTTGCCAAAATAAATTAATGTATAAGCTTATTATCATTCAGTACATGTTTATATATCTTTTTATAACTTATTTTCATTGTTTTTCTTTCGATTTACCCTACGTCGCATAGGACGGTCAAGAGTTCTCGTTACACGAGCTTGGCAAATCGTTTTGACATTGCAGTTATTCGGCGGTTGCCCATCACATGACTACAAAAATAATACGTCACACCTCTTCGCTCCAAATAGCCGTTATGTTTTTCCTGAATTATGGACCGTTGACATAATTCAATTATTTTTTACAAAATATAAGTAATTAGTGGGTTATGGTAGTTATGTAGATGGTTAAATATAGTACGTTTAGCAACAAATCAAATATTTATATTTTAAGATAATACTTTGTGACAGAGCCTTTAAGTTTTGACTGCATCGTCTCTGTATTATACTTAGGGTGGAATAAAACTACAAAGACTGAGTTAATTATGTTCACTACGAGAGAGAGAGAGAGAGAGAGAGAGAGAGAGAGAGAGAGAGAGAGAGAGAGAGAGAGAGAGAGAGAGAGAGAGAGAGAGAGAGAGAGAGAGAGTTTAAAACAGACTGTAATACTATTATATTGCAGTCGGTTTTAGTTCAGTTCTATAAAAGGCAACTTATAATGTGTATTGTGGCAGTTACTTTTATGTGCCAACATGTCATCATAATTTCATGTTTTAATGGTATGAATGTTTTGTGAATCGTATGAAATACGGAGCGGTATACTAATATTTTGACTTTAGTAAAAGTTCACTAAAACAATATCGATTAATTTACATCTAATTTGCAATGTTATCAAATTCTGAAAGTATGTGATCTGCAAAAATATGACATACTTTGAGTACTCTGGATATGCTAGCTATTATATGATAAATGTATTTCTATTACAAAACGGTTGCTAATGATGGGGTGAGAACATGCATGTAGCTATAGTCCGTTAAATAGACTTTATCGTCGCCCAATAAATTGTTTCCAAATTGTTGCGACCTTTACATGTGAGCCCCCCCCCCCCCCCCCCCCACCTGCAGTTGTCGGAAATGCCCTGTATAAAGTTAAAACCACTTCTACCCACCTGCTTATATTCCGCTCTCTACCTGTTCAAAAACAACAGGTATTCATGCAGTCACGCGGAGGGGGGCGTGTCCAAGGTCATAAGCTTGCTTTGAACTGAATCGGGAACACCCGTATCAGTTCGCTTAGTTAAATATTTATGGAATAAACGCAACAGCAGCTCTAATTGGTAGGCCTTATACTCAGGGCCGTAGCTAGCGTGGGGGTGGAGGACAAAAGAGAAAACTGATCCCCCAAAACAAACCCGGTAAAAATAATACCGTTTGATGATGATAACTAGTTTAACGTGCCCATATACTACTAGGGTTTCGAACACGCCCATCCCGAGTCCGACCACCGATAAAATCGGTGGCCTGACTCGGGATGTGGGCGAGAGGTGGTAGTGTTGAAAATGGGCAAAATTTTGAAAATAGCAATTAGTAAAAAGTTAATAGAATTTAAAAAAATATATTAATAAATTACAAGCCATAAATAAAAAGAATTGACTGCTTGGCCAAATATTTATATAATTTGGAGCATTTTAGGACAGTCCAAAAATAAATACGAGAAAGAAGAGAGGATCGGACTATTTAATAATATTTTTAAAAAGAAGTAATTTCGACATAAAATTTTGAACGAAGGTCTAAATGATTGAAGTCCGATCTATATGTGCACGTGAGTGGCCTCGTTAAGGCCGTTGGAGGTTGGCCTACGGCGAACCGATGAGCGAAGAACCGGCAAAGGCGGGGATGAAGTGCTTCCATCTCTGGTCGGCGAGGATGGTTATGACACTCCGGTAGTCGTTGCCGAAAAGGGCCTTGACGATCCTGTGGATGGTGTGGCTATCCATCTCTCTAACCAGGACCGCTTGTCGGTAGACTCCTGAGTTAGTACCAACCCCGTCTTGCCGGCTGTAGATTTAATGGTGTATAGCTCGTAAGCGCTTCCATCAGGCAGTTGTTTCAGCTCTGGTTTCACTAGTCCGCCCATCAGTGATGCCGGATCCGAGGTCTCCCCCTGCACGAACTTCAGGAATCCAGACCTGATTTTCCCGATCTGAACTTTCCAGACGGCTTCCGAGTCGGAGGGGGACAGTGCGGGTGTTGGAGGAGGCCGGGCCTTGTCAGGTTGGTCGCTCGGCTGAGCGACGGCCTTCCTCTTTCCAATGGCGGCTGATCGGGCCGGTGGCTTGACGACTGGCAGTACCGGGGGCCACGTAGTGGTCGGCGACCGACGGGGCGTCTCAGCGGTGTTGAGTCTGTCCCTCTCGGGCCACGGTAGTGGTCGGCGATGGAGGGCCTTTCCGGGGCGTCCTCCTCCACACACCGTCGCCGTGTCACGGAGTCCCGGTGTACCCGATACTCAAGGTGGAGTCGACGGTTCGAGACGTCTGTCCTCATCGCAAGTTAGCTGGTCTAACCGTCAGCCCCCCCCCCCCCCATTCCTAACTACGGCCCTGCTACTGTACCACATTTAAAAAAGAAATGTTACGTTTGGAATTTAAACGTAACGTCAAACGTTGCGACCCACGACTGTAACACGAACATGACGTCAAAATTAAATAAATGCGTAAAGATGTAGGGGTGAACTAAATTATGACATCTTAAATTACTTATTTTATTTGATGGTAATTTCATTTTATACGTGACATGAAGATATTTAAAATGTGTCATAAATATTATTATGAGTGTCTGTTTGACGATATATCGATGTAGCATATGTTAAGGGAATAGGGTAAAAATCAAATTGTTTCTAACTAAAGTTAAACTATGACAACACAAAAGACAAAGTACATTGTGTATTCAGTTTGTAATGAAAACATTTTATTTTTATCCTTGTGATATTTGTATTTCACCAACAATGTCCAGAAGGGTTTCAAGTAAACAGACAGGTAAACGTATCGTGTCAAGGGTCAGTTTCGTTTATAAAATACATCATTGAGTTTATGTGGATGAGAGTTCGCCTTCTTCTAATGAGTTTATGTGGATGAGAGTTCGCCTTCTTCTAATGAGTTTATGTGGATGAGAGTTCGCCTTCTTATAATTAGTTTATGTGGATGAGAGTGTGCCTATGAGTTTACGTGGATGAGAGTTCGCCTTCTTATAATGAGTTTATGTGGATGAGAGTTCGCCTTCTTATAATTAGTTTATGTGGATGAGAGTTCGCCTTCTTCTAATGAGTTTATGTGGATGAGAGTTCGCCTTCTTATAATGAGTTTATGTGGATGAGAGTTCGCCTTCTTATAATGAGTTTATGTGGATGAGAGTTCGCCTTCTTATAATTAGTTTATGTGGATGAGAGTGCGCCTATGAGTTTATGTGGATGAGAGTTCGCCTTCTTGTAATGAGTTTATGTGGATGAGAGTTCGCCTTCTTATAATTAGTTTATGTGGATGAGAGTTCGCCTTCTTCTAATGAGAAAATGTGGATGAGAGTTCGCCTTCTTATAATGAGTTTATGTGGATGAGAGTTCGCCTTCTTATAATTAGTTTATGTGGATGAGAGTGCGCCTATGAGTTTATGTGGATGAGAGTTCGCCTTCTTGTAATGAGTTTATGTGGATGAGAGTTCGCCTTCTTATAATTAGTTTATGTGGATGAGAGTTCGCCTTCTTCTAATGAGAAAATGTGGATGAGAGTTCGCCTTCTTATAATAAGTTTATGTGGATGAGAGTTCGCCTTCTTATAATTAGTTTAAGTGGATGAGAGTGCGTCTTCTTATAATGAGTTTATGTGGATGAGAGTTCGCCTTCTTATAATTAGTTTATGTGGATGAGAGTTCGCCTTCTTATAATGAGTTTATGTGGATGAGAGTTCGCCTTCTTATAATTAGTTTATGTGGATGAGAGTGCGCCTATGAGTTTATGTGGATGAGAGTTCGCCTTCTTATAATTAGTTTGGATGAGAGTTCGTCTTCTTATAATGAGTTTATGTGGATGAGAGTTCGCCTTCTTATAATGAGTTTATGTGGATGAGAGTTCGCCTTCTTATAATGAGTTTATGTGGATGAGAGTTCGCCTTCTTATAATTCATTTCCCTAGTCTCTTTCATGCACTTTTAAATGTTCTGGCGCTTTTAGTATTTTGAGAAGATAATATTGGTCAGTGTATACTGCAATCAAACAATTTTTCCTGACAATGTCCGATAAAAGTGCTTCGCCATTACTGACCAAATCATTTTCGATATTTGTTGCTGTTCTTGATTCATTATTTTGTATTTAAAAAAAACCCAGACACAGCACCCACTTGGTTTGAAACGCATGTATCATAATTTCCATCAATGCAGTTGTCACACGAATAAAACAACAATTTTCGAACTTTGTTTTCCTACGAATATATTTGGCGGGATCTTCTGTTGTCTGGAATGGGCGAAAATTGACAGTTTCTTGACCTGTTTAAGCATGGTTAACAAAATGTATTACATTTAACAAAAGGTAGTATTTCAATTGTTTTAGTAAATTTTCCAGTTGTACTGAACGAATATTTTCAATCCACGTGTACACAGGTTCCATCACGCAGGCACAACCTAACTTGGTTTGCTGGTGGTCCTAAATGTAATTTTAAAAAATCATACAAATATGCTAATTTTGTATTAAATTTTAACATTTGATTAAAATAAATTGAATATTTGCACAAATGGTATATTTATGTATATAAGCTACTTATTTAGACTTTATTATATTAAGATATAAATTACCTTGCAATGAACACAAACACAGTCATACTAATTGTTACCCCTGAGTGCCCGAATACACCTCTAGACCAATTATTTTTTTTGTGGAATAGGTTCACAAACACACCACAGTAAAACTCACAATTATTTGATATTACATTGTTTGCACATTAATTCTTTTATTATCAATAAAAGTACTGTAAACAGTAATAAAAACATAGAGTTTCACTAAATGACCTTGACCTTGGTTTCTGTTTCACTCATACACAATTACAATGTTTCCTGTTAAAAGACAGTGTACATTCCATATCTATGCAGATTTCATAGTTTTTAAAGTTATAATAACTTGTGAATTCTTCTCATATGGGTCAATATCAAAATTGGTAACATTTTGGGTGCCAGATCTAAATTATATTATTTCCCAATTTTTCACAGAATATTACTTTGACATCAATACACAAAGCCACACATATTTGTAATATATTTCGGACATTAATTTTTAAAAATCAGTATTTTATTTAAGACATTATGCCGAAATCTCATGTCCCTTGCAAGGGGTGAAGTAACAGTATGGACTATAACAGTTAGGACAATTTTACAATATTTTAGCAATTATGTACACAAGGTCAAGGTCAAATTTAGAATGCCTGATTGGCACATGGTGTTCACTTAGACAACATAATTTCCTTAAATATTTTAAAATGTAATTTCTAATTTTGGCATATGCAAAGACAGTAACAGTATGGATGCTAAACATTTGTATGCAAAGAAATATACTTACTTGTTCAAAAATTTGTGTCTTCAGGTACAAGTTACTGAATTAAGGCTACATTCAAATGATAAGACAGAAAGTGGAAGATCCTTTGTAGAAAGTACAAAAAGACCAAGTTCATGGAGCTCCAATTATGAACATTTTATGATGGAGGTAACAGTATGGAATAAAATATATATAAGTGACACACATATTTAGTAAAAAAAATTGTAAAATATAAATATCAAAAATAAAGTATAATAGCATGGTATTGTTACTTAATATCTCATGATTACATTTATAAATAAAGTATAATAGCACAGTGTTGTTACTTAATATCTCATGATTACATTTATAAATAAAGTATAATAGCACAGTGTTGTTACTTAATATCTCATGATTACATTTATAAATAAAGTATAATAGCACAGTGTTGTTACTTAATATCTCATGATTACATTTATGCAGAAAAAGTTAAAGATTTTTTTTTTTAATTTGACACAATATTAAACTTTATAATATAACTTCACCCCTTGCAAGGGACTTGAGATTTCGGCATAATTTCTGAAATAAAATACCGATTTTTTAAAAACTAATGTCCGAAATATATTACAAATATGTGTGGTTTTGTGTATAGATGTCCAAGTAATATTCTGTGAAAAAAATTGGGAAATATATACATTTTATAATATAATTTAGAGCCGGGACACAAAATGTTACCAATTTTCATATTGACCCATATGCGAAGAGCTGATGAGCAAGTGTGAATATCAGATTTCCCTCTCGTTTTGACTGATAGGTTATGTGATTAAACATATCATTATTAATAAGGGGAGGGCTGGAGGTGACTCGGGCTAGCCTTTCCCCACATCTCCCACATATCAATATCAATAAGGGGAGGGTTGGAGGTGACTCGAGCTAGCCTTACCCCACATGTCAATAAGGGCAGGGCTGGAGGTGACTTGGGCTAGCCTTTCCCCACATATCAATATCAATAAGGGGAGGGCTGGAGGTGACTCGGGCTAGCCTTTCCCCCACATATCAATATCAATAAGGGGAGGGCTGGTGACTCTGGCTAGCCTTTCCCCACACATCAATATGAATAAGGGCAGGGCTGGAGGTGACTCTGGCTAGCCTTTCCCCACATATCAATATGAATAAGGGCAGGGCTGGAGGTGACTCGGGCTAGCCTTTCCCCACATATCAATATCAATAAGGGAGAGCTGGAGGTGACTCGGGCTAGCCGTTCCCCACATATCAATATCAATAAGGGGAGGGTTGGAGGTGACTCGAGGTAGCCTTACCCCACATATCAATACGAATAAGGGGAGGGTTGGGGGTGACTCGAGGTAGCCTTACCCCACATATCAATATCAATAAGGGGAGGGCTGGAGGAGACTCGAGCTACCTCTAGCCTTATCCCACATATAAATATCAATAACGGGAGGGCTGGAGGTGACTCGAGGTAGCCTTGGCCCCCACATATCAATAAGGGCAGGACTGGAGGTGATTCGAGCTAGCCTTACCCAATATATCAATATGAATAAGGGGAGGGTTGGAGGTGACTCGAGGTAGCCTTACCCCACATATCAATATGAATAAGGGGAGGGCTGGAGTTGACTCGGGCTAGCCTTTCCCCACATATCAATATCAATAAGGGGAGGGCTGGAGGTGACTCGAGCTACCTCTAGCCTTATCCCACATATAAATATCAATAACGGGAGGGCTGGAGGTGATTCGAGCTAGCCTTACCCCACATGTCAATAAGGGCAGGGCTGGAGGTGACTTGGGCTAGCCTTTCCCCACATATCAATATCAATAAGGGGAGGGCTGGAGGTGACTCGGGCTAGCCTTTCCCCCACATATCAATATCAATAAGGGGAGGGCTGGTGACTCTGGCTAGCCTTTCCCCACACATCAATATGAATAAGGGCAGGGCTGGAGGTGACTCTGGCTAGCCTTTCCCCACATATCAATATGAATAAGGGCAGGGCTGGAGGTGACTCGGGCTAGCCTTTCCCCACATATCAATATCAATAAGGGAGAGCTGGAGGTGACTCGGGCTAGCCGTTCCCCACATATCAATATCAATAAGGGGAGGGTTGGAGGTGACTCCAGGTAGCCTTACCCCACATATCAATACGAATAAGGGGAGGGTTGGGGGTGACTCGAGGTAGCCTTACCCCACATATCAATATCAATAAGGGGAGGGCTGGAGGAGACTCGAGCTACCTCTAGCCTTATCCCACATATAAATATCAATAACGGCAGGGTTGGAGGTGACTCGAGGTAGCCTTACCCCACATATCAATAAGGGCAGGACTGGAGGTGATTCGAGCTAGCCTTACCCAACATATCAATATGAATAAGGGGAGGGTTGGAGGTGACTCGAGGTAGCCTTACCCCACATATCAATATGAATAAGGGGAGGGCTGGAGTTGACTCGGGCTAGCCTTTCCCCACATATCAATATCAATAAGGGGAGGGCTGGAGGTGACTCGAGGTAGCCTTACCCCACATGTTAATAAGGGCAGGGCTGGAGGTGACTCGAGCTAGCCTTACCCTACATATCAATATGAATAAGGGGAGGGTTGGAGGTGACTCGAGGTAGCCTTACCCCACATATCAATATCAATAAGGGGAGGGCTGGAGGAAACTCGTGCTACCTCTAGCCTTTTCCGACATATCAATGTCAACAAGGGGAGGGCTGGAGGTGACCCAAGCTAAAAGATGAGAAGAGGCGCGTTTTCAGCGGTCATTTAGTGTTGTATATTGTGGACGACAAATTAAAAAGAAAGAAAAAAACAAGAAGAAACATGATCAACAAACGGTCGGGGATTATATGAGTACGGGGCAAGGGGCAGGGACAAACTGAAACGTTTTCATCATGTGTTTCCATCATTCTAACCAAAACTTATAGTTATTGTCCAAGTACAAAATGCGTAAAGATCGTATTGAGCTCTATATATAGCTGTTTGGCCGTAATGCTAATATAAATACATAACTGTTGTTATCTAGATTCAGGCATTTTCAGTTAATTCGGGCTAAAAGCAGCCTGCCCCACCCCACCCCCATCCCCCGCTACAACAATAGGGGCCCGTACGCCTATGGCGGTGATTGGGTCACGAGGCCCCAGTGACACACACACACCCCCCCCCCCCCCCCCGGATCTGTCAATGGATGTGGCGGCAGCAAATTTTCTCTCTTTCTTTCTGTCTGTCAACTGTCGAAATGAATGAACGATTGAATGCAAATACCCCGCAAATACACATACACACACAAACACACATATACACACACCCCACACACACTCCACACACACATACATATACACACAAACACACACAAACATACAAACATACTAACACCCCCCCCACACACACACATACACACACAAACACACGCATACAAACATATAAACATACACACACCCCACACACTTATACATACACACACATACGCAAACACACATACACACACATACACATACACACATATACATATATACACACACAGATACATACACATATACACAAACACGCATATATATATATATATATATATATATATATATATATATATATATATATATATATATATATATATATATACAAACGTACAAACACACACACACACACACACGTACACCCATATACACACACAGACACGAACACCCATATATACACACACACACACACACAGAGACACACACACAGACACACACGTGCATACAGACACGCACACCCATATACACACACCCACTTTAAAGGACCGGAGGGATCAAATGTTAATCTAAAAACGGCTTTAAATTATAGTCATTCCCTTGAATAATGCGGTAGTTACTTGGTTATTTTCTTTCTTTCTTGTTTTTATCTTCTTTTTTTTCTCCCCACTTTTTGATTGACGAATGGATGTCTATACATACGTTCAGCCAGCGAACATTTCGCTAACGTTCGCGCGTATTTGATTGGTTCCCGACGTGTCCATTTGGTTTACCGTGAAGCGCATAAACCAGTCTGGCGGACTTTATTTCTACCCGATCTGGCTGAACGTAGCCCGTCTCTCCCGTGATTAGTCCAGTGAGCTGACAGCGTTGATGACGCGGCGATCCGCCGTCATGATCCGTGACGCCCGCTTCTCGCCTGCCACATGGCGTCTGCGTTTTTCAACAATGGCGCGAGATATAAATGGACGCTGCAATTCATGCAGAGATCCTAGATGAATGAAATCCTAAAGTCTATGTATTCAGTGCCGTGTCGTTTCTCCTTATGTGTCAGCTATATGGACGGTCGCAAATGAAGAAGAAATACAAACTAGCGAGGGTGTGATAGTAGTGGTGGTTGTGGAAGGGTGGGGTGGGTATTCAGTCCATGACCATTTCTTATCACTAGCGTAGGAAGAGGTGTGTGTGTGGGGGGTGGGGGGGGGGGGGTGGGGCTGCAAGGGGGTCTTTTCTTGATCTAGTAGCAGCAGCGATGGTTTATATTTTATATTTGGGGTAGAGGTGAGGGTGGGGCTGCATGACTTTATAAAATGTAATACAGCTTTTAAAAAGATGTTTGATTGGGGGAGCCTTGCCCCTTGCCCCCCTCCCTACGCTACTGCCTTATCCTTGTTAGGATGTTAAAATGTTTCAGTAAAATAAAAAAACTATTAACAGCAGTGCAGTACACATCCATTCACTAGTCTGTCAATTGACATATCTGTTGATTCAGACGGGTGAATGGTTACTGAAGTGTGTTTCTCAGTCGACAGGTTTAAAGGCCGTTATTTACCTACTGCAAAACACAGACACAACTTCAAACTCGTCTCTTTTCACTATTAAAAGTCTGTTTGTTTTGTTTAACGACACCACTAGAGCACATTGGATGTCAAACATTTGGTAATTTTGACATATAGTCTTAGAGAGAAAACCCGCTACATTTTTCCATTAGTAGCAAGGGATCTTTTATATGCACCATACAAAAGACAGGATAGCACATACCACAGCCTTGGATATACCAGACGTGGTACACTGGCTGGATCGAGAAATAACCCCATGGATCCACCGACGGGAAGCGACCGTTGGTCGACAGCGCATCAGCCGGACGCTTTACTACTTGGCTACGTCCCATATCCTTTTCACTAGTACAGCCAAAGGATAAAGGCAGCGGTCTTCATACAACGTTTGACATCCAATAGCCCCCCCCCCCCCCCCCCCCCCCCCCCCCCCCCCCCCTCGATGATTAATGAATCAATGTGCTCTGGTGGTGTCTTTAAACAAAACAAACTTCTCTCATACTACGTATATGTCCCCTTTTTTTCGTGTTTTTTTTTTAGAAATATAATGTACAGTGAAATAAGCCAGATGTGGGTCGAACCCCTCACCCCGAAAGAGAGAGCGTCAATCTAGAGAAAACGGAATTGTTTGCCAGATCGATATATATATATATATATATATATATATATATATATATATATATATATATATATATATATATAGATATAGATATAATTATATGTATATATGTATATGCACATATTAATGTTTGCAGACGATGTTACTGCTCTTGCCGACTCAAGTTTACAGTTACAGCTAAACATTAAGGTTTTGGAAAAATTTTGTCAAGCTACAGGAATGCGAATAAATCTTGACAAGACAAAAGTGATGGTGTTTTGGAAAGGAGGTCATCTGCGATATTATGAAAAATTGTCGAAACAGTATCATTGTATAAATATTCGGGTATTGTGTTTACTCCAAAATTATCCTGGAATAAAGCTCAGCTGTGTCTGGCTGCTCAGGCAAATAAGTCCATGTTGGCACTATTTAGATACCAAAAAAGGGTTGGAGATATAAGTGTAGCTGATAGCTTTAAAATATTTGATACTATGAACACCAGTTCTAACTTATGGGTCAGAAATCTGGGGTATTACTAGAAGCAATTTTTAAACACCTTTTAAAGGTGGAGAAGTCAGTAAAAAATAATTTGGTATTAGGTGAGTGTGGAAGAGCTCCTCTCCAACTTATTTACATGACTCGTGCTACCAACTACTGGTGTAAATTAATACAGCTTCCTCTTTTCAGACTGCCCAGACAGAGTTATGTCATGCTTAAATCTCTTGATGATGCAGGTCATACTACTTGGGCGACAGACATTAAAAAAAATATTTCCAAACTTTGTTTTGGATTTGTATGGATAAGCCAGGATGTGGGAGACATCAGTAGGTTTATTAATGTATTTAAGCAAAGACTATATGATATTCTACAACAAGAATGGGCATCCTCTATGAGCGGTTCGGATTCTTGTTATTATTATAACCAGTATAAATCTCTATTAAATGTTATTTACACATGAATATCCCCTTGAGATTCCAAATTGCATTATCAAAATTTAGATGTAATAGTTTTGGTTTATGTGTAGATACAGGTAGATTTAATAATATTGTATGAGAGAAGATTATGCACTTTTTGTCAAGATAATAACCAGTTTTGTTATTGAAGATCAGCTCCATGTATTATTTGTATGCAAAAAATATAGTTATTTGAGAAATATGTACATTTTATCCTTTGTGAAAGTAAATGCTGGCCTACCATTAACAATTAACTTCATTCATCTGATGTCATCTCAAAACGATTTTTTTTTGTACTAAATTTATCAAAATTCTTATACTATGTATATTTATACACTGAATATTTACAAATGCACTGCCTTACTATTACTGTAATATAAAGCTAAATGGCAGACCGTTATGTGACTAAATCATGTAACGCATGCTCTTAAATTGTGTAAAGTGATTGTATTTTGGGCCAGAGGCCTTTTACTGAATTAGTCTATATATATACCAGATCGATATATATATATATAGATGGTGAATAATTGAAACATGTCAAAGAATATTATTTCTTAAAATTGTTTTTAACATATATACTGTACACTTGTTTTCTTTTATCATATATATCCGCTAACTTTGCTTGAACATAACTTGATGAAAACAAACCGAGGGAATAATTGTTATATATGCGTTTAAAGAGTGTTCCATGATGCATCGTTTGGTGCAAAAATCATGGCCATAGGTTAACAGAAACTAGGAGAAATTTTGACCAAGTGTGGTAGGGGTTAAAAAAAAAAAACCCCACTTAATAACGGGTATGACCACCTCTTGAATTGACCACTGCAGTGCATCGCAGGCGCATAGACTTGAATTTATTTCGCTAACGCTAGTGACAAATGAATGTTATTTCACTTGGGACAAAAACATGATACGAAATCTATTTCTACGAAAGTCATATAAATGTTGGAGGTTTTTTGTGCTTTTTTTTATTATAAAAGTTCACTTGATAATAGGTGATATGTATTCTAACCGATTGAGGGACGTAGCCCAGTGGTAAAGCGCTCGTTCGATGCGCGGTCGGTCTGGGATCGATCCCCCTCGGTGGGCCCATTTGGGCTATTTCTCTTACCAGCCAGTGCACCACGACTGGTATATCAAAGACCATGGTATGTACTACGCTGTCTGTGGGATGGTGCATATAAAAAAATCCCTTGCTACTAATCGAAAAGAGTAGCCCATGAAGTGGCGACAGTGGGTTTCCTCTCTCAATATCTGTGTGGTCCTTAACCATATGTCTGACGCCATATAACCGTAAATAAAATGTGTTGAGTGCGTCGTTAAATGAAACATTTCCTTTCTTCCTTCTAACCGATTGTGTAATCAAAAATTAATCGGCTAGTACAACCAGCCACATGTTTTTTTCGTTAGTAGCAAGGGATCTTTTGTATGCACCATCCTACAGACAGGATAGCACATACCACGACTTTTGATATACCAGTCATGGTGCACTGATTTGGACGAGAAATAGCCCAATGGGCTCACCGACGGGGATCGATCAAAGACGGACCGCGCATCAAGCGAGCGCTTTACCACTGGGCTACGTCCGGTCTAATAAGCCCGATTTACCATTTGTACATATACATTTGTACATATATATTTGTACATATACTAGTTCTACATTCAATCGATCACGGAACCCTATTAGCAGAAACGTTTAACTACTGGGAGGATTCTCTTTTGATTAGTCTCATCGCGACAAAATCGGAGAAAAATGTTTCAATCAAATTCTCGTTACAACAAATATGCTTGTATACCAAACGAAAGTATTCTTTCCGCCACGCAACGACAGATCGAATCTGTGTTTATCCAAGGTATCAGTCTATAGATTATCCCCCGCTCACTCGTCAATTAGGACTCGTCCGCACGCGCTTGTCGCGAGCGAGGCACGTTCCGGAATGAAGACACACAGCCTAGTCGCTGTTATTTTGTTGACAAGAATTGAGTCAATAGCGAAAGATATTAATTGTGAACAAAGGTAGCGGCTTTCACCTGTTATAGTGTTCACACAGTATCAGGAATCAAAAAGGGAAAATGGCCGATCCTCACGTTCTTTTATTGAAACAATCTGTGTGTGACAAAGCGTCTGTTTGTCACCTTCGTTACAAGATAAAAGCTTCTAAAACATTCAAGAGCAAATTTCACAAACTCTCATTAGCTGATGTTCCAGCGATATAATTGCTTGAAATCTGCTATGAGAGTTTTAAATTTTTTTCTCTCTTAAAATTTTCTCACACTTTAATTGTGAGATCGCTTTAAATAATCGTAAGAACGGGAGTTTTTCAATGGCTGCCGGAAAACCGGAGGTGTCATCCTCGGCTGACGAAGTCTCTCGTTTGTTTCCGTCACGCGCGACAGGGCGATCATAAAGTTCGCACCACAGCTAGCCGAGTCGAAACCAAACATGGAACATATTGTACATGACGTCTGAAACAAAGAGACAAGGTACAGGAAATGGCCGCACGTGCATCTATTCCCAGCAGGCCACCCCTACATCTGGGGTAGGATCAGCCAAGCATTTGCCGCTAACGTTTGCTGAACTGGATTAAAAAAAATTAAGCTACACATTATTATTAAACCGAATGACCACTTCTGGAATCGACCAAAATAGTTTACAAACGTTTAACGAAAAACGTTTGACTGAACTTAGACCAGCCCTACTCCAAAATATGTTCTTGTCGCATGCTTGAGGGATTGGGGGGGGGGGGGGGGGGGGGGGGGGGGGGGGGGGGTGTTAAATAATAAATAATAATAAAAACATAATAAAATATTAACACAAGAGTAAATAAAAATGGACGTTTGCGTTACAAACTCTAATCAACACCTGTGAAACAATGCAATTTGAACTTTGTATACGTTCAGGCCAGGAATTCGAACCCACTACTGACAAAACTAATTCGTAGTAAACAAGTACAACGCTTTAGTCAACGAAGACACACATCTGCATCGTCAAATCAATATAATTCCAATCTCTAAAAATTCCTTTATTATAAACCCTTGGATTGGTTAAATTCGTATCACGTGATGATAAAAACTGGCATTCATAGCACCATGAATCTCAGTTTAGCACTATTTTTGGCTATATAGCCGGAACTACTTTATGAATTATGTCAACAAAGGAATCCCCGAGGAATTTCCTTGAGATTCTATTTTTAGAAATCAAACAGTAATCGTCTGCCGTCAAACTTGTAAACATCTAAAAATCTTCACATATAAATTATACCATACAAAATAGGTCGCTTCAGACATTTTTTATTAAAGGTTAAAAGTTATTGAAATTACTTACGTTACATGTTTATAGTGAATTCAAAATCCCACAGCTAAAAATCTATTTTGTCGATCCAAAAAAAGTGTATAATTCCAATGGAATTTGGTCTTTTACAAAAGCGATTTCAAAAACAAAATTCAGTCAGTTCATGCCAACCATTAGCAGTAACACGCATTCAACGGCATTGTAGTATGACGTACACGGTACACAACACATAGCCACTGCAATCCAATCTTTAAACGACTCGGGTTTTGAAACTAGGCATATCATGTACATGTCGGGACACAGGAACGAAGCTTCAGTTCGAAGCTACAACAGAGAATGTTCCACTTTCCAAAAACGAAACATCAGCATGGCACTGTCAAATGTCACGAATACTTGTGTCGCACCACTTGAAGTCACACATGCCAAAACCATCCTGTGTTGCCACTTCCACAATTACAAGGCCAGTAAACACAGAAACTCGCGACACACCCGTTTCATCCATTTCCGGAAACATTGAAACCACTTTCTCCACGTCAAATCTATCAACACATGCAATTTTCACGCACTCAAATATTTTATAACTGTAATTTCAACGTCGTAATTGGTAAATCTGGACAGTAATAAAAAAATGGCGCCCATCCACTATTCATACACCAACCGCTTCACATATAAATTATACCATACAAAATAGATCGCTTCAGACATTTTTATTACAGGTTAAAAGTTATTAAAATTACTTACGTTATATGTTTCTAGTGAATTCAAAATGTTTCTACTTGGTATTGATATTTAATGCAAAAAATTAATATGAATTGTATTAATGATTGTAACATTGTCATTCTCTCATTCGGCTATTGACGGAAAAAGCCGAAACTACCATAGGCATTCCGCTAATGTTGAGTATGAATTTCGTGTTAATAAAATAGTAAATAGTTGGAAAATAGAGTTCACTTTTTATTTTAAAGAGGTTTACATTAATGACATGGTTATGTGTTTGGAATTATAAGAATTGAACGTGAATATATTTGAGTTTCATGCTAGTATGAAACGCAAAACCGCTTTACACACTTTAGTATGAATGGCTTCGCGCTAACGCGCTACACCATTCATACAGTGTGTAAAGCGGTTTTGCGTTTCATACTAGCATGAAACTCAAAAAATTTCACGTTCAATTCTTAAATGTAATTTAAACTTCATAAATCTGATACTAGAGATAGTAATATATTCTGGCGGAACACAGCGAAGATTGTCGGAAACAACATCGGAAATCAGATTACACGTTTAGCACGTGCACCGCGCTTTTAATGCCAGCTATCCACTGCTGAGGATTTCATGACCGAATCGTTCAGGTTAAGTCCGAAAAGGATCCTATGATTTAGAGTTATTAATTTTGTAAATATTCTTTGACATTTTAACCAATATTTTCATTTAAAACATAAAATAGCAATTCATTTAGCAGTTCTCCATTACATATCTAAGAACTAACATAGTACAGTTACAAAATGGCAGCACAGATAAAACAATAAGATATATACAGTTAAACAATATTATACATAAATCATCTCATAGTATATAAAAGGGATTTTTTTTATGTATATGAATGCTATAGCAGGTTTTGACAGCTAAGACACATATCGGGATAAGACAAAACATACATCCTGTATATGTCGTGCAGTCATCATAATTAAAAAGTAATGTTCTGCAGTGGGTGAACAGTTCTAATACTATGTGTAAGTGCAGTAGTGCTGAAGTAATGTGTGTGTAGTGTTCGTGTTGCCAGTGACACTAGCTACTAGTAGACCATGCTGACGTCCTTCTACTTACTGACGTCATCAATTATTTATAGTTATACCATACGACATAGGAATTGAAAGATGTTAACATTGTTCGCCTTTCTCTCTCTCTTTCTCTCTCTCTCTCTCTCTCTCTCTCTCTCTCTCTCTCTCTCTCTCTCTCTCTCTCTCTCTCTCTCTCTCATCTGGTGTGTGTGTGTGTCTGTCTGTCTGTCTGTCTGTCTCTCTGTCTGTCTCTCCTCTCTCTCTCTCTCTCTCTCTCTCTCTCTCTCTCTCTCTCTCTCTCTCTCTCTCTCTCTCTCTGTCTGTCTCTCTCTCTCTCTCTCTCTCTCTCTCTCTCTCTCTCTCTCTCTCTCTCTCTCTCTCTCTCTCTCTCTCTCTCTCTCTCTCTCTCTCTCTCTGATATTACTTTTCTTTTCAACTGATGGGATTAAAACGTTTGTTTTGTTTAACAACACCACTAGAGCACACTGATTATTGGATGTGAAACATTTCGTAATTCTGACTCGCTACATCTTTGGGGTGGGTTAATGCAAAATTTTCTGAATGGGGGAGGGGGGGGGGGGCACTCCCGGCTTTCCACTTCCGACGCTTACGGTTTATATGGTATACGCATAACCCATAACCGTAGTGGTAAAGCGCTCGCCTGATGTTCGATCGATCTATCATCGATCGACCATCGATCCCCGTCAGTGGACCCATTGGGACACTGAATATCACTAGCCATGGGAGTGGGGCTACCATAATTTAGAAGCTCTCTTTAAATATTATTATTACGATTTAATACATATTAAAAAATATATATATATCTTCTACCACAAAGTGATAAGCAGACGATCAAGAAGTTTAAACATTAATTGAAAAGTACCAAAAGAAAAAATTATATAAATTAATGTATGCTATAATGAGGAGCAGTGGTGTAGTACTTATTTAAACCCCAATAATGATATCATAAACTTTATATTTCTACTAATCATTAGTAAAAACTCGTTACTGACATCGCGTGAAATATGTCGGAATTACACCCGTTTTCGCCAGACAAAAAAAAAGAAAAAGGAAAAAAAGAAAAAAAAAAAAGACTGGGGTGATAAATATAACAACAAACTCGGTACCAGGTATTATCAAATGTATGTCCCTGGTGAAACAAGTGAAAACTATTTCACTCGGGATATGTATTTGATAACTGGTAACTCGTTTATTATCATCTGTGCACTTAAAGCATTTAGTAAGAAAATCCTATCTTAGTAATAATTCTTTGACAGAGTGTTAGGTAACAGTTTTATCTCTTATATATTATCAATTTATTGTCACATTTTTGCTTTAAGACCAAGTACCTTACGTGTATCCTGTCTCTTTGAAACAATGTTTATGTTATGTTATGTTCCATTTTGTAAACGCTTTTAGTCATCAACTATATTTTGCATAAAACATGTAGTATTCTCTCTTGCTAATCACAATTGAAACGTTCAAACCTGAAATTTTATCTCGATGAAAACATTTTATTGATCTATGTTTGTACAACGTAAACTAAGATTAACTCGGTTCAGTCGTTTTTAGCTTAATTTACAGGTACATATTCAGCCATTTGTGAGTTACTATTGAATTCTCTCATTTCTCATGAATAATTCCGTATTTAATATATAGCTATTTATTTCACATGTTAGGCAAAAGCTATTCTCGTTGATTCCATAATTTGAGCGAAGAGACAGAGACACAGAAAGAGAGAGAGAGAGAGAGAGAGAGAGAGAGAGAGAGAGAGAGAGAGAGAGAGAGAGAGAGAGAGAGAGAGAGAGAGAGAGAGAGAGAGACAGAGACAGAGAGACACAGAGGCAGAGAGAGAGAGAGAGACAGATACACAGAGACAGAGACAGAAAGAGAGAGAGAAGACAAGCGAGAGGGGGGGGGGTGGAGGGGGGGGTGGAGGGCGGGGAGAGGTGGTGGGGTGTTATGTGGGGGGTGCAGTGAGCAGACAGATACACGGAGACACAAAGCGTACATAACGCAGAGATACAGACACAGACAGTAAACCGGACAGAAACGCAGTTAGAAAGAAAGGCAGGCAGACGATAAATAAAGCGGTTGTGGAACAAGTGTTAAATATAACGTGAATTATTCAGTAGGCAGTGTCTGGAACATGTGACGAGGCTGTGTGAAAACATCTGTACGGCTGGTGGCCAGAAGGCCCACGAACAGTTATTCGCCGCAACACGTGCTTATGTTAATTATGTATTGCAATTTGACAACAAATACACCGCTACCTGTTCCTGCCCATTGGATGCATCTGGAGCGTAACACACTGCCAAATCAGTGCACGTGCGTATTTCCAACAGGACGCTAAAAATCCGAAGATGACACTTCCAACAATGAGAAAATAACTAAAATATTAATTAGTTGAAAGCGTGACACGTTAAAATGACAGTCGTGTAGTGTATGGGAACTTCATTAGAGGGGAAGGATAAATTAATGTGCATTAAACTAACAACGGAATGGCAAGCGGGACAGCATGCACCTATTAAAATATGCACACTTAAAAAGGTCAACATATTTTAATACACAGTCGATTAATAAACAAGTTTGATATATCGGGCCTAGCACCTGAGAGGCATTATGCGGTTTTTTGTTTAAAAAAAAAAAAAAAAAAAAAAGAAGAAGGAGAAAGAAAAATGGCGTACCTGCTACGTCATAAGCGCGCGCATTCTTCCGTAAACATCAGCTGTTCCCACGGTAAATACGCTTTTCATTCATGCTACATTTTTATGAATCAAGATTCTGCCTTCGAGGTTTCATTGATAAAACTTTGATGCGCATGAACGGAGTCCACTATTGGATAAAAACAACGGTCACGTGACTGCTGCTGTCAACGGTGAGACTTTATTATGGATTACTGCTCCAAGGATGGGACAGAGCTAATTTGTGATCTCCACAACGGCTGTAGTAATTAGGTCTATCGCTTTAGTCACCTGCTGACTGACACAGGTAAGGCGCATTTTCAAATTGTCTAATAGTTTGTCAACATACCAAATTTAACTCAGTTATATGCAAAATTAACATTGCCAGTTTTATTAAAGTAAGCCATTGTAATTTAATTAGCAATTTCGACAGGACGGTTTTTACGAAACCCGATTTAGAAACGTATGGCCGAGCTATGTAGGTGTATACACAGGTCATAATTAATGCATTTGTATATTACTGTGTGTGCAATGTAATATTTCAAATTATAACTACTACTACTAAAAAGTAAAGTTTATTTTATTTAACGACGCCACTAGAGCACATTGATTTTTTTTATCTTATCAACGGCTATTGGGCGTCAAACATATGGTCATTCTATCACTGTTTTTTAGAGGAAACGCGCTGTCGCCACATAGGCTACTCTTTTACGACAGGCAGCAAGGGATCTTTTATTTGCGCTTCCCACAGGCAGGATAGCACAAACCATGGCCTTTGTTGAACCAGTTATGGATCGCTGTTCGGTGCAAGTGGTTTACACCTACCTATTGAGCCTTGCGGAGCACTCACTCAGGGTTTGGAGTAGGTATCTGGATTAGAAATTCCATGCCTCGACTGAGATCCGAACCCAGTACCTACCAGCCTGTAGACCGATGGCCTAACCACGACGCCACCGAGGCCGGTCTACTACTACTATTACTACTACTACTACTACTACTAATTAATAAAATGATTAAATAAATACGAACATTTTATTTCTTAGTTTTAATTTTTGAAGTCACAAAAGGTCAATTTTGTGATAAATATATCAGAATCGAGGAAAACATGACATGACAATTGACTTCTTCATCATAGCTTTTTTCATTTAATGGCAATATCCAATTGAGGTCCTAGTACGCCTTCCTGGCCACCAACTGGTGAAATATTTCTCTGAGTCCGAACGTCGTTGTGTGGGTGTCGGTTTTGGCTGTATTTCACCCGCCCCATTGACAGGTTACCCATTGTTCGCGCCGAAGCCGGTAATTGAACCAGAAACCGGCACCTGCGGGTTTTAAAGTGGATCACTGAGGCCGGATCTCGGAGCGGTTTGCTGAAGGAAATTGTTTTAAAGTCGCAGACCCTAATTTCAACCTGTGAAACATTAACACCAAGTTTGGTTACAAAGTACAAACCAAGTTACCATAGAGTTAAACAACAGTATGTGACGTTGAAACGGGAAAATACTCTTAAATATAGACCGGAGCTCGTCTCATAACCGTTACTTCTCAGAGGTATGTTCGCTTTTGAAAATATGAAAAGTGTTAGAAAGACCAGGATAACCAGAAACACTTGGGATGTACGGACATTATTAATCTCAACACGAAAATATAATTCATGTCTCATTTCAAAAAATTTCTAATAGTGATACATTGTATAAATTTGTATATATATTTATATTTTGTGTTTATTTATTTTAGTTTAGTTTTGTTTGTCTTTATTGCACAAATGTTTATCATCCTAATGAGTACGTAATTTTCGGCAATTGTTTATATTGTAACCCACTACACAACTGTGGGCTTTCTGTTTATATTGTAACCCACTACACAACTGTTGGCTTTCCGTTTATATTGTAACCCACTACACAACTGTTGACTGTCTGTTTATATTGTAACCCACTACACAACTGTTGACTGTCCGTTTATATTGTAACCCACTACACAACTGTTGGCTTTCTGTTTATATTGTAACCCACTACACAACTGTTGGCTTTCTGTTTATATTGTAACCCACTACACAACTGTTGACTGTCCGTTTATATTGTAACCCACTACACAACTGTTGGCTTTCTGTTTATATTGTAACCCACTACATAACTGTTGGCTTTCTGTTTATATTGTAACCCACTACACAACTGTTGGCTTTCTGTTTATATTGTAACCCACTACTCAACTGTTGACTTTCTGTTTATATTGTAACCCACTACACAACTGTTGGCTGTCTGTTTATATTGTAACCCACTACACAACTGTTGGCTTTCTGTTTATATTGTAACCCACTACTCAACTGTTGACTTTCTGTTTATATTGTAACCCACTACACAACTGTTGTCTGTCTGTTTATATTGTAACCCACTACACAACTGTTGACTTTCTGTTTATATTGTAACCCATTACACAACTGTTGGCTTTCTGTTTATATTGTAACCCACTACACAACTGTTGACTTTCTGTTTATATTGTAACCCACTACACAACTGTTGGCTGTCTGTTTATATTGTAACCCACTACACAACTGTTGACTGTCTGTTTATATTGTAACCCACTACACAACTGTTGGCTTTCTGTTTATATTGTAACCCACTACACAACTGTTGACTGTCTGTTTATATTGTAACCCACTACACAACTGTTGACTTTCTGTTTATATTGTAACCCACTACACAACTGTTGGCTGTCTGTTTATATTGTAACCCACTACACAACTGTTGACTTTCTGTCTGTTTTTGTTTTGGTTTTTTTGTCTGTTCAATGTCTATAGTCATGCTAGCTTTGGCGTGAACGTCCCTTGACTACGACCAGTGGATCCATTCAACAGATTGAGAGTTTTCTCATTCCAACCAGTGCACCACAACTGGCTAAAGGCCGTGGCATCTGCTTTCCTGTCTGTGGGAAAGTGCATATAAAAGATCTCTTGCTGCTAATGGAAAAATGTAGTGGGTTTCCTCTGATGACTACATGTTAGAATTATCAAATGTTTGGCATCCAGTAGCCGATGATTAATTAATCAGTGTGCTCTAGTGTTGTCGTTAAACAAAATAAACTTTAACTTCCACTTTAACGACATATGGTTCCCTTTCCGTAGGAGGACTGTCAGTGTACAGGCGCCAAACATCTCGCCACGGCTGAAGAAAACAGAGAGATGAATCATTTGTATAGAATAATATTTCAAGCAAGAAAATAAGTACTTCACCACAGATATTTTACTCAAATTACTTCAAAGACTCCGAAAAACGTTTGCCTTAATAATATTTCGCAAGATTTCTGCGCGAACAAAAAAGTGTGGATTGTGTGTGTGTGTGTGTGTGTGTGTGTGTGTGTGTGTATGTGTGTGTGTGTGTTTATGTGTATGTGTGTGTGTGTGTGTCTTTGTGTGTGTGTGTGTGTGTCTTTGTGTGTGTGTGTGTGTGTGTGTTTGTGCGTGTGTGTGTGTGTGTCTTTATGTGTGTGTGTGTGTGTCTTTGTGTCTGTGTTTGTGTGTGTGTATGTGTGGTGTGTGTGTGTGTGTGTGTGTGTGTGTGTGTGTAAGCTTTTTAACGACGTAATTATAGCACATTGAATTATAAATCATCAGCTATTCGTGGTCAAACATTTGGTAATTTTGACATTATAGTCTTAGAGAGGAAACCTGCTATATTGTTCCATTAGTAGCAAGGGATATTTGATATGCACCATCTCACAGACAGGATAGCACACACCTCGGCCTTTGATATACCAATGGTAGAATGTTTGAATAAAAGAAAGTACACAAAACATAAACAGCTTATATTAAAGTGTCTAGTTCACGTCTCAGGAACTTCCAAACTAGCTGTAAAAGGTTTTTTTTTAAAACGACACCACTAGAGCACATTGACTAATTAATCATCGGCTATTGAATGTCAAACATTTGGTAATTTTGGCATATAGTCTTACAGAGGAAACCCACTACATATTTCCATTACCAGCATCTTTTATATGCACTTTTTCACAGAGAGGAAATTACATACCACGGCGTTTGACTAGTTGAGGTGCACTGGTTGGAACGATCCATCGAGGTGGTTCCATCCTGCGACGCGAGCACTCAACCGACTGAGCTAACCCCCCCCCCCCCCCCCCCCCCCCCAACAAGCTGTAACGAACGTAAACAATAGCGTGTTCTCTCGGGTATGAACGTTTTACTGTGCTTTCAATATACATTAACAGAGAAATGTACCCGGGATCAGACTTTAATGTTTGATGAACAAATATACAGACGGGGTAATAGTTCCTTACTCAAAACGTTTATCTTTCAAGGGAATATCCTGAGTTTACTGCATTGTAAAATATATGCGACTAATGAAATCTTTTATTACATACCTATTCAATCTTACTTTGTGATAAAGACATAATATGTGCAATATGGACCGGAACTTTTAAATGGGGAATTCCCTTTTTCTTTTTACTGCAGTTAGCGCCTTTTATTTACTGACGTCATATATGATTTACAAATGACGTCACATCGTATTTGAAACATTACACAAAGCTGCCACAGAGAGTGATTCTTAGCGTTAAGTAAATCTATGAAATGAGTTTTTATAATAGATTTAACAAAGTGTTGTTATGGCGTTAAATTAAAAACCGTTTTAATAAAACATACAAGAAGGTATGTAATAAATACAGAACTTCACATACGTTGTTTTCGCTTTAATAGTTAATAGTCTAAAACTACTTTTCTTATTAAGTTTGTATAATGCTTTCCGAATTTTTTCCCCCATGCTAGCTACGGCCCTGACCTGAGCGTTACGTTTTCATAAGATGGAGACAACTTTACTCTTTAGTACTGTGATTTAGTAAATATGGAATGAAAATATTATTTTAGAAGTGTTATAGGATAAATAGAATTCGCTGCTCGTGTTTTTTTAATATGTAAAATATCAACCTCGTCTAGTTAATCGGTATTTGTCTTGGCAGAGCCTCGACAAATACAGATTAACATAGACTCGGTTGCTATTTTCCATATTGAAAAAACACTTGTGACGAATCTTCTATTTAACAACTAAATAAATATTATATTTTTCTTGTTTAGAATATCAGTCTCTGTATATCCAGTGTGTTTCTGATCGTCTTAATAGCCATTAAGGATTTTGCATCCAAATAATTTCGCACGTATGAAAAAAAAAAAAAAAAAAAAAAAAAAAATATAATATATATATATATATATATATATATATATATATATATATATATATATATATATATATATATATATAATATCAGGTAACTACGTTTTGAAATCGTGGTTATTTGGCGAGGTTTAGATAACGTTGTAACAGGCGAGCTTCAGCGAGCCTTCTACACCGTTATCGAACCGAGCCAAATAACCACGATATCAAAACGTAGTAACCTGATATATCTTTTTATGATGCAGCCCCTTTCAAGTTATATTTTTGTAATATGTTTCAGTCAAAGGCGGTATAGAAACTATTAGTTTTATCGTGTAGAAACTACTACCGGAAGTCGAACAATAGCAGATGCCCGAAAACATCTTGGGAATGGCATAGCCAGCCTAAAAGTTAGTTGTTTCCAAATTTTAAATAAAATTCTTTGATTATATTTAAAAGTCTGTTGTGTCACAATATTACAGTTGTTGTACCTTTTTCTGCGAAAATAAACTCAAGTTTATGTGTGACCTGAAGAAGATATACATCACTGTTTAATTATCTACTATTATGTTTTTATTATTGTACTTAGTCTGTCATCTTGTCACAGCTTGTTTGTAAAATAGTGTAGGGAAAGGTCCTAATATAGGTCTGTAGCCTGTCGACCAATCCCACCTGAAAAAAATTGAATAAATATTGTTTAAACTACATCACTGGCTGCTAGTGACTGTGACGTCAGACGCTGTTTCAATGTAAACAATCTTTGCAGGAAGCTGCTTACTTTTTTGTTTTAATTTTTTTTAAATTCAAAACGCTGGCTAGTTCCGAATGGGGGCGAATAATGGAGAGTAGAAAAATAAGAAGTAATTTGACGTTACAGGAAGTGTAAATGTTATATTTATTTATGTAGTTCAACAATTATTTCTGTAAATGGATGTTTGAAAAATGAGAAAACAACCTACCTGAAAATGTATCAAATATCCGTCATGTGCACAACGTATTTCCTAGTAACATGATAACACTTCGAATCATCAGGTAGGGGCTGTTAGGTCAATAGGAAGCATGGTCGCCTTTAAAATCCATTGATTGAAACATATCACATAAATTCAGCATTGAAATGTTTTAATAACGCTGATTTTTTCATACATATTTCCAGTTTGTCCAATCATAAATAATAGTCATTTAGTCTTCCACAACGTAAGAACATGAATGAATAAATGAATGAATGTTTAACGATACCCCAGCACAAAAATACTGAACAGGAAAGGAAGGAAATGTTATACTCAACACATGTTTTACGGTTATATGGCGTCGGATAACGTAAGAGCATGTCCATCACAAATATGTCATCGGACCATAAACGCTAGACACGAAGTATCTCAACATCAATCATTCGTTTTGCATTTAACGGTGCTATGTCGAAGTTGAAACTACAATATTTTGTTATTTTTATATTTATTTGTAATAAATAGCTACAAATTAATCGATCCCACGCATAATCTTTCCATAATTAAATCTAGAATAATAATTTAAAACGAATTGCACTGGACTACAAGACGGTTTCCCCTATAATTTGCATGGCCACCAACTTTTTTTCTTTTGTCAGTTAGATCATAAAGAATTCTTGGTAAACGTAGTGTGTTGAATGTGTACGCATAACAGAATGACGTCACTAGTCAATGTGTGATTCCTCTCTAAAATAAATAAAAATATCTACCAGTAAATGGAATTATTTAGTTTGTATAATAACGTTGTATGGGCATATAGATAAACTTTATGTTTCAAAACAGAAATATTTTTAGCGGGAACCGAAAATATTGCTACTTTGACATTTAAGGAAAACAATGTGTATACACAGTTCCATGTTGCTATGGAAAACCGGCAGGACTGCAGTGATCACAGATATAGCAAATCAAATATTCGCGATAGAAGCTGAAATTTAGAATGTAATGTTAATAACATATTTGGATCACGTCGGTTTATGTATGTGTGTTATTATGTGTGTGTGGTATGAATGCATTGCATACAATTTTCCACAAAGTACATATTATATAGCAAATATGAGAACTTTATGACAAGACTGTGCAAACTAATTTTTAAGTAGACATAATCATACTGGACTTCATGAGTCGAAAAAGCCCCAAACAAAACAAGCAAGAAACATACAACAAAAACAAACAAACAAAAAAAACCAAACAACAACAAAACGACAACAAAAAACAAACACACAGACAACACACTATAAAAATTGTAAGTGTTGATAGTAAGGAACGTTAAAAATATTTTGTGTTTTTAATTTCTTGCGTCAAAATTATGGAACCTTGTAAAAATGTAAATTAAACAAGAAATTGAGGCAGATGTTGCTATACACATGGTTTTTTAAAAATGTGTGTTTCATGGAACGTCCCAAGTATAATTAAGTCGGGGAGACCGGCTCATTTTGTATTTCTTATTTGTCCTACATTCACCCATACGGATCCATATAAACGGTTATACACCTATCTTACAGACTACATGTTAAATAATAATACATAGGGAAAACGGCCTGCAAACACACATTTATTTTTCATTTAGGCCTTCGTTCACATGAAGACATCAAAATGTAACGTACTGTTGAGAATGGCCCTGTGTTATAGTGATGTCACAAGGTTTACGATTATAAATAAATAAATAAAAGAATTAACTATAAACCATTTATATCATCTCTATGTTTCATATAAGACTTTTATACATTTGGTTAAAATAATGTTTTAAACCGTTGACAGTTGCATTCAGTAGAACTGTTGTAACTAAACATATGTGTGCCGTTAGTAATATACTTTATTAAAAACGTTTTATTTTATTTATTTCACAACAAAAGTATATAATATAGTGCTGATATATATTGATAAAATAAACATATAACAATAAAATATATGATGCATTATAAAATTGTCTTATACGTATTAATATAAATATCAACATAATTAATCTGTACCCATAAATATCAACATAATTAATCTGTACCCATAAATAATTATGAGAGATACATTATACTTTATACAATTAGTTTAGTCCAACAATTCCACGTTTCTTCAAATTGGATTGTTCTGTTATTTATTAGGGAAATACGATAATACGTGTTCACACTATTCTGGAAGATTTGTATATGTATTGTTTTGGCAATTAGCAGAATTAAATTTATAATAGTATTTTTTTTTTCAGAATAGTTAGGGTTGCCTAAAACAATTGTTTGTTCATCCAGTTGAAGTCTGAGTTTAGTTTTTAAGAATATCCAGTTTATAATAGTATGTCAGAATGTCTGAACATGTTTACATGACCACAGAAAGGTGCATTAAATCTTCGTTCACATTTATCAGAATCTTTTATACCATATATTATCAAGTGCTTATTTATGGTTAAACGCGCTCTGTCACGGATGGTTGACCTAATTACTGACCAAACAAAATATGATATGACAATATATACATCTGATTTGTACCTAAAAGTACTTTGTTGAACCATCTACATAACCACCATATCACACTTATTATTGATATTTTATAAAAATAATTGAATTATGGATACGGTCCATAATTCTGAGAAAAATAACGGCTATTTGGAGAGCAGAGGTGCAGTGCCAAAACGATTTACCAAGCTCGTGTAACGAGAACGCTTGACCGTCCTCTGTGACGTAGGGTAAATATTTAAAAAACAAACAAATGAAAATAAGTTATTAAAAATTAATAAAAACATGTACTGAATGATATTAAGCTTATACATTAATTTATTTTAGTAACAGAAGCATGTTAAACGTCGACAATCCCGACTAGTTAGGCCTTTGCATCTATAGGTAAATTTATCGTTAGTCGTACGCGAAATACTCTAAACATCTGGATCACAAACACCGTCATTTTCCACCTTCTCAAATTCATTATTATACAAAATATGCCATAACAGCTGACTTGGGATAGGAATTGTTACATTTTTAAAGAATACTCTGAACTACACGATGTTTATATACGATGTGACTATATATACGAAGGCCGTGTCTATAGCCTCCACTAACGAGGGCTGGCTATATTCACAGCAAAAATGTATATAGGCGGTAAATAAGTACATGTATTTGATTGATCCATATTACCGAACCATCTGGAACAGGAGGAATATATACTAAGTACTGTACGAACAGTGCATTTTCTGAACAGGGGACGGGGTGGGAGAGTATATGAAGTTAGCGGACCCTTTTGTGTCCCTACAGTACTAACAAAACATTAATTATAATAAATAAATACATAAATAAATAACAATAATAATAATAATAATAATAACAATGATGATGATGATGATGATGATGATGAATAAATAAATAAATAAATAACAATTACAAATTATCAGCGGCTGAGGTAGTAGATTAACTGAAAGAGAAACTAACTGCGGACAGTACACAAACTAACAACAGGGCTTGAACTTAATAATTCACTGATTGCAATTTTGAGTCTGCTTACGTAAATTTTGTAAAAAAAAGAGCTAATTTTACCGTAAATAAATATGACTAAAAGGTTATTTTGCTGTATTTAGTCACATTTCAAATGCTCAAAATTGCAAGGGCCAATAAAACTCAAAATACATTTTTTTTTATTGGCTACTAGTAAAGCTTAGACCACTCCCGGGTCCCCCTCTAAATTTATGTAAAGTTTCTGTAACAACCGCCCCCACCCCACCGCGACGTGATTTTACCAACATTATAATACATGTAATAATAATAATAATAATTAATAATAATAATAATAATAATACACAATTATTACTACTACTACTACTACTACTACTACTACTACTACTACTACTACTACTACTATTATTATTATTAGCCTACTACTAGCTTTTTGGGGTGGAGGGGCGGTGTTTTATCTGGCGGAGATTTGGCTATAAAAATGCAAGATTAACGTGCGTGCACACACGCACAAACGGCAGGCTGAACTTGTCCCTGCACGTAGAACTGGATTCAACTGGGTTAAGTAATAGTTAGCCAACATTTGGACGACAAAACATGCAACAGTACACTGGGTTTTTTACGCTATACATTAAAACCGAAATACCACTTTGCGAACCAGTCAAAATAATTTGTACACGAGCCTAATAATAATAATAATAATAAATAATAATAATAATAAATGGTGAGTTCATGTTCCGACTGTTTATTATTTTATTTCAGCGTATTCGCGGTTATTTTCGTCATGAAATAATATTTTTTTTTATTATTTGCCATGTATATAACTGGCCCTTATTTGCCAAGTCTCTATACATGGCGATCGTTTATATAAAATCAACAAATACATTATACATTGTCGTATATATAGCCTCATCACTACGAGTCTGTTTTTCCGTATTTTTATGACTTTTTACAAGAAGACTTCCAAATTTTAAAAATGAAGCGTGTCGTGGAATTCCCTCGATCGTAGTTCAATTAAAATGTTTTGGATCATACAGTAACTAGTTTTGGTATTCCAAATGAATGTAATTTCCATTTATAATGCATATTTCGAGAAACAAGGCCCACTAAATCCGTGATTGAGCTCCTTTAAAATACACACAACAAAATCCTGTACTGAAAGTAACGAATCCCTGTGTTCGTAGTTAGCTTCAAAGGGAGAAGATATACATTTTCCCATCATTTGTCACAGAAATCTATTCCAAAAATATGCCATTTTACTTGCGCGTTTATTTTATGATTAGATGTATATTCGTTTACACAAGCATTATAAAACGTTTTACAAGCATTTGTTTTAAGAAGTTCTTCTAGGCCATTAGGTATTATCGGTATTTGTAATGTTACTGATTCTGTATACACATTCAATTTATAATATTTTTTAATTTCTAAAATCAACCCAGTATAAGCTGTAAACTACAAATATGTATAAACACTACGACTGGTATATCAAAGGCCATGGCATGTGCCATCATGGCTGTTGGATGATGCATATAAAAGATTCCCTGCTACCAACTGAAAAATGTAGCGGGTTTCCTTTCTAACACTCTATATCGAAATTACCAAATGTTTGATATCCAACAGCCGATGATTAATAAATCAATGTGCTCTAGTGGTGTTGTTAAACAAAACAAACTTTGATTTGTTTTTATTTTGGATAATCTTAAAATGACTGTCCTGAGCAGTAGCAGCAGAAGTAGTAGTAGGTACTAATAGTAATAACAACGGATGTGATTGTGGTCGTGGTTGTATTTGTAGTCCATGTAATATTTGTGTTTTTGTTTTAGGATGCCTCAGAAATCATCAGACATTTGATACCTGGAACATCCAACATCATGACATTATCAGATTTAGTGTTTGGAAAAGACTTCACGTTCGGACATTGCTTTCACTCGATTCCATCACCAACTTCAAGAATGATTCCATACAGTGACATTTTTGTCGATTTCCGTGGCTTTCCGTCATCAGTCGCCAGCTCCCATTCGTCGACACACCCAGGTTCCGAAGTATCTCCTTCCTGTACCGATTCATCCCAAACCAGAGTGCATTCCCCTTCACTCCACAGCAGTATCGCGTGTCCATGTCCAAATGGTCTGCGTGAACCAAGACAGCCGCAACACCAGACTCCAGGGGAAGACTTGGGGTCAGAGGAACAGCGATCCTTCAAGTGTCCACAGTGTAGGTATGTCACTGACAGGAAAAACAACCTGAAGCGCCATATTGTGACGATGCACCAAGAGTGCACGAAAACGTTGGAGTGCTGTGGCATCGTGTTTCAGAGCAAATCGTTGCTACGCGACCACGTTGGACTCTTCCACAGAGGCGGGTACAGGTGTCAGATTTGTTCCCGCAATTTCTGTCGCAAGGCTTTGTTGCGACGTCACCTGACCGTCCACAGTGGGCGGAAAGACTTTCGCTGCGACCTTTGCGGCTACGCGACCAGCCACAAGAGTAACTTGGAGAGACATCAAAAAGTCCATTCAAGGAAACCGGCCAATCAGGTGGGAAGCGACCTCCAACCTTTCATCGGCTTGTCGTTCAATTACAGTAACATCATCCTCGAACCGGCGCAAACGATGCTGACGTCACAGAATTCCCGCCTTTTACCCCGCTATCGCCTGCTTCCGGATCGACTGAAACAGACGCATACCAACTCGACGATCGAGATTCACAGGAAAACGAAATGGAAGAACCGAGTATCCCGGTCCTTTAAGAACCATTCAAGCATGTTAAATAATACAAATAACCAGTGCCATCAGCTCGATGATGACAGTGGTGATGGCGGAAACATTGGTTCAACTTGTGTTGACTCGGAACCAACTGAATCAAAACGAGGTGCATCTCATCAAACGCCATCCAGTGGTGTTGAAAGTTTAACAACAGGACCAAAGACGTCATATAAAGACAAGATACCGACACTGTCGTCAAATAACGACCAAGAAAGTATCTGCACAAGCCAGATATATCCAGATTTTGCACCAGAATGGCAGCCTTTGGAAGATCGTCCTACCGTTCAACCCAACGAGTCGGAGGTAATCCTACGAGGAAGAACGCGCACAGCAAAACGACGAATCTTTGCAGCGCCATACAAATGTCCAATTTGCAAAGAGATTTTCAGTTTTCAAATAGACTTGTCTAGCCATCAGTGTACCCACACTACAGAGGAAAACCTATCTGTGATCACAGCTATTCGTAAAGGGAAGCTCAAGTTGTCGCCTATTTAACTATTGCCACTGTTAAAGCGAAAACACAAACTGAACTGGTTCTAATAAACGTGTGTGTGTTACAGACAAATGCCTTAAAACAGGCCTTCTGTTTACTTCGACACTCTTGTCACCTAGACTGCCGACGTGTTAACAGAACACACAAGACAAAAAAATGGAAGAAAAATAATATGAATGATTTAATCGTAATGGAACAATGATTTCTTGAGACTGCAGTTTTAATGAAGAATAACAAACTGAAACTGTCTTACCATTCCAACTACTTAGTGGAGGACACACTATTAGTAAGTAGATTGTGTATGCAATGAATATAATCAGAACAACAGAGCATGGACATGTAATTCAATGCCATGTGGCTGTAGGTTGCATAGTACCAAAGAAGAGAGTACCGTGTCAAGGTTCGACGTGCACCGTCAAATATTTACGGAGTAAAAGCAGCTGTGGGTGTGATTGGTAGTAATATGTGACATTGATTATTTGTGCTAATACTATTATCCATTGACAATAAATAAATACACTTTTATTTGTTATACAGTTGTTATGCAGTATATACCAGAGGTTGAAACTAATGCGGGGCACCCCCAAAAATGGAACTGCAATTTTCAGCAAATATGACGGTTGCTATTAAAAACATAAATTAAATCTCTTAAATGATACGTGACCCCCCATTTTCTTGCAGCTAGATTAGATGTGAGGTGCCACACTTTCTATTGCTGTACTTCCTGGGTGTGTTGAAACGCTGCTTATATCAGTTTTATTAGTAAACGTTAACATTACCGGCAATAGGAATTGATTTGGTCTAATGGAACCTATAGCATATATTCACTATATTATCATTATTTTATATTGTGTGCCATTTACTGTTATTTGACAGTCATAATTGCTTAATTAGGTTACACTCAGGCATGGGAGTTCATAATGACCTTGACCTTGGCATTAATTTGCTGTGCACTGCTGAGAATAGAGTTTGAAAAAAAGTCTGTGCTGACCATTTGGAGATTTTGGCCCATATTTTTTACTTAAAATATTTTAAAGCTTATTTATCCAAGGTGATGGACATGTCATATAACACTAATCTTATTTAGGATAATAAGTCTAGGCAAGATGAAATAAGCTGTTAGTAATAATTCATTTTTAGTTAAAAAATAATGTTAGCTGATATTAGGTTAAGCGTTTAGATCTCCATTAACAATGTGTATTTGAATGCAATTGGCTCTGGAATGACTATATTTAAATAACCTGATTTCTGCTGTAATTTTAACATACTTTTTAGGTTGGTGAATTATGTTTTAGGCAAATATGGGAGTTTTTACAATTGTTTTTGTGAGTTTGGCAAAAACATTAAAATCTACAAAAGTGGGTTCTGTGTAGCCATTTTGCATTCTCTTCTTTATTTGTACACAAATATAAGCTTGGTAATGATAGCTTTAGGTCAGTTCATTAAATCTTGTCCATATATTCAGTGAGTTTTCTATAGTAAAGGGTATTTGAAGTATATACCAAGTACAAAAGCAATTTTGACACATTTGTTAATCTACCTAGGAGTGTGTTAGTATTATCTTCCACTATCACCACACTTGTAAAGCTATATTTTCCAATATTACTATGTAAATGATGTGTTACATTACAGATTGTAGTAATGCATACGATATAAATATTATATTCAGTTAAAACAGAAAATAATTAAAGAAAAATGACTTTCGCACTCTTTTGATGGATTGAATGTGCTTTTTTTATGACAAATAAAAAAATAAAGATGTAAAACCCTAATGATAACTCTAGATATGATACATGTCTGTAAGCACCAATCACTGGAGATTATTAATAAAATATCAACAGATATATTGGTAGCTGTCAGTGGATTTAATAATGCATATATAAAAACCAACTAGGCTGATGGGTTTGAAAATATTGCATTCAGTGACTTGACATCCAAGCATAGTCCATACCTTGGGTGTTTACCCCACCATGATGTGTACCACATTAATTTACTACTATTTGTGGATGCAGTGGTGTTCATTTCAGATACCACATGTAATATGCTTTTTTTCTAGTGAAGTTCTTATCATATGCCCATTAAAGTCTTTCAAAACACAGGGTCACTGCAATAAATGAGTTTTAAGGTAATTATTTATTGGAAATGAGAGACTCTGACTATGCATGCACACACTACATATACAACTAAGCATACACAACCAACCCATAGTATGTATCTTCAAGAGTAGTATTTTTTTTTTTTTTTTTTTTTTTAAATATGATACATTGCATTTGTATACAACTTTGCATAACACTGATGCTTCCTGAGGTGTACATTAAATCAGGTTGCACTGTAGGAACAACACTTTCAATTATGTTGTCACATCATATCAGAACACAGAAGATCCTGATAGTCATGAAAACACCCAATTGGACACTTTTTGAAAAATATATTTTTTTGATATAGGTTGCATAGTACCAAAGAAGAGAGTACCGTGTCAAGGTTCGACGTGCACCGTCAAATATTTATGGAGTAAAAGCAGCTGTGGGTGTGATTGGTAGTAATATGTGACATTGATTATTTGTGCTAATACTATTATCCATAGACAATAAATAAATACACTTTTATTTGTTATACAGTTGTTATGCAGTATATACCAGAGGTTGAAACTAATGCGGGGTACCCCCAAAAATGGAACTGCAATTTTCAGCAAAAATTACGGTTGCTATTAAAAACATAAATTAAATCTCTTAAATGATACGTGACCCCCCATTTTCTTGCAGCTAGATTAGATGTGAGGTGCCACACTTTCTATTGCTGTACTTCCTGGGTGTGTTGAAACGCTGCTTATATCAGTTTTATTAGTAAACGTTAACATTACCGGCAATAGGAATTGATTTGGTCTAATGGAACCTGTACTTACATTTTTATCTGTAATACATTAGAGCCAAAATATGTTATTTCAGGCCCATATAATGTCGGAACTGGGGTTGGCTGTACCTACCCCTCCACTTGAACACGAAAATGTACGTTTTTTTCGGGGGATTTGTTTCTGTCTTACTCGACATAAACAAAGATAAAAATCCAGGGCTAGACCTGGGTGTATAGAAAATGTTGCCAAATTATCTATTTAACTCCAAAAATTGTGGAAACCCGCGATTATTTTCACAGAATATCAATCGTTACATAAAATTATTTTGCCAAATTACAGTAAAATTCTCCAGTTGTGTTTACAATTCGCAATTGGCGAATTTGGCGAGTGCTAGAGTTATCCTTGAAAATCGGATTTATGCCCTCACTAGAGATTGTGCTCCCACCTACAAATATTGTTTCTTCGGAGCTGTATCTCCACTTGTATTTCTAATTATATAAATTTAAGAACTTGTGGAAATATAACAATTAGTATGTTTTATAGTCGTAATAAGTCAACGTGTGGGACCACAGATAGCACAGTGTTCGCATGCCTAGGCTGTTGATAGATTAGCCCGAGTACTCTGCCGTTCGACAGTTAGACGGACATTTGAACAGGCTCAGGTATTCGGGCTACTGATAGACATTGATAGACATGCATCACTGTACCAGTCATGACATACCTACTCACTGTGCTTACTGGTAGGTTAAGAGACGAACAGTAATGTCATATCACCTTAAGAGGCTTACTGTTAGATTACGAGACGAAACAGTAATGTCATATCACCTTAAGAGGCTCGCTGTTAGGTTAAGAAACGAACAGTAATGCCATATCACCTTAAAAGGCTCGCTGTTAGGTTAAGAGATGAACAGTAATGTCATATCATCTTAAGAAACTTACTGATAGGTTAATCGATGAACAGTAATGCCATATCACCTTAATAGGCTGACTGGTAGGTTAAGAGACGAAACAGTAATGAAATATCACCGTAAGACGCTCGAACGAACCAAACATATTTGTAGCTTGTAACAATAATATTGTTTTTATTGTTTTATATTCTGTTTAAGTTCTTAGTATTTATATTTCTTTATCCTTCATGACCTGATGTTGCGGGAATGTCTGCCTTATTTCCCCATATTATCACACAAACTACATGGATGTGGCTTAGATTCTCCTAACAATATTGTCTTGACAAGATTCAACAAACTGATTGTGTATTCAGACTGCCATTGTGTGTGTGTAATAATTCACTGTGACGGAGCACATCAAATATTAAAGCGCTCGATCATAGCGTTTGTCTCGTTACAAAAGTAGTTTGCTACACAAACGAAGACGCCCCGAAGGACTAACCAGAAGACAATGGCTAACGGACGCATGGTTTTCGCATCACTAGGAATCACGGGAGAGTACAGCTAGTTAGATCCCGGATGTGAATAATTCACGCCAAATGTTGCACGGTGCACGCTGATGAAAAGCGCGCGAACGCATCCAGATCATAATTACACGAACGCAAATTACCGTAACCGTTTTTGACGCGGAGACGTTGCCGGTAGCGACGATTTTTGTTGGGCCAATTCGTTTCTGATCGGGTGTCATGTGAACGGTCGATAGATAGGTTGGGTGAAAACATGCTGTTTAGTATTCATGTGTCTCGTTCTAATGTGTCGGTTTACGCCCAGTTTAACACGGAGAAATCGAGATGGCTGTGGAGCCGTGACGTTTATTGACTGAACAAAATTATCAATTGGAAATTAAAAAGTTAAAGTCAGTTTCGATTAACACATTAGAGCACATTGATTAATCATCGGCTATTGGATGTCAAACATTTAGCACATGTGACACGTAGTTAACGGACACCGACTACATTTGTGTGTTAAAGTTAAAGTTTGTTTTGTTTAACAACACTACTAGAACACATTAATTTATTAATCACGGCTATTGGATGTCAAACATTTGGTTATTTTGACATTATAGTCATAAAGAGGAAACCCGCTACATTTTTCCATTAGTAGCAAGGGATCTTTATGTGCACCATCCTATAGACAGGATTGCACATACCACAGCCTTTGATATACCAGTCGTGGTGCACTGGCTAGAACGAGAAATAGCCCAATGGAGTCACCGATGGCAATCGATTCTAGAAAAACCATGTGTGTGTGTGTATCTCGCTCTCTCTGTGTGTGTGTTTGTGTGCGTATCTCGTTCTCTGTGTGTGTGTGTGTGTGTCTGTGTTTGTTTGTGTGTGTTTCTGTGTACGCGTGTGTGTTCCTACGGTTTTTGTGTTTTGTTCATTCGCAGCAGATATCCAATATGCACTTTCCCACTAACAGGACGACAAATACCAGTCATCGAACATTGATTAGGACGGGGAAAAAAACACAATCGGTCAGCCAAGAAGATTCGATCCCATGACATAAGTAATTTCAAGCGAGCGCTCTACCCCTGGAGATGATTCCACGCCAAACTTAGCGAATGAATGCGAAGATGGAAATGAATGTTTTGTTATTAACACAATATAATATGTAAAATTATCAGTTAATTATTATTATTTAAAATTTTGTTTATATTAAATTATTAATTATTCGTATTTGTCAGATTTTGAAAGAAGAAAGGACACCACCTGACCACATTTAACATCATCGACCAGCAGAAAGTGTGCTTTTATGTGGTTAGTCAGAGAGAAGAGGTTGCAGTGGCCTTATACCTGCCCATTAAGTCGTTAAAACTCGCTCTAGGTGGGAGCCAGTACCGGGCTGCGAACACAGTACCTACCAGCCTTATGTCAGATGGCTTAACCACACCACCACCGAGGCCGTTATTAATAATAAAATGCCAGGACATTCCTGGAGTTTGAGACAACTCCATAATAAAGTCATTTCATGAATTCAAGAGTTGTTTCCCTTGTATTTCGATACAAGGTTGTACTATACCAAATATCATTCCATAGGTGACCATGTTAACCTTTGTACTATATTATGCAATATATCAACCAAACTATGACCATAAATATCAGTACTACAACCCCTACTTCAAAGTGTTAACTGAAGAAAAGGGTATGTTTTTACAACAACCCTAGTTTTGCGCAAAATTAAAGTACTTTTTTTACAGGTACCCCATACATGTTTTACGCACAAGGCTACTTGACACAGTGGTACTAGATGAAATAAATTTGCATACACTTTTTGCCCAGATGAAACTTTTTTAAACTGATATTTAACAAAACTGGAGTCACTTTCACTTAATAAACATAGAGTTATGATAAATAGTGAGCTAAGTGATGTAGTTCATTGAATTTTAATCAATATAAAATATTACATTTATAGTATGAAAATACTAAACAAACAGTCTTCATATTAATATTACATTTATAGTACGAAAATACTAAAAAAACAGTCTTCATATTAATGGTATAAAAATCATATTGCGAAAAAAAATTCATATAGAAAGATATATTTATTTTAGAAACTGTGAACATGACAAATTTAATGAATGCTTGGGAAAGTGGTTTAACCTTTTCAGTATTGACACATAACATCAAAAACACCATCTTCTTTAACTATATAGCTCTTAACTGCTTCTTCTCTGTATGACATCAGGTGTGGATATTAACTGTTAGACACTAATTTGCTTTACTTCTTAAATTTTATTATTATTATTATTTTTTTTTTCTTTCTTTCTTTCCTTTTCGTTTTTGTTTATATATGCTTTTGTTTTTTCTTTGCTTTTTTAAGACACTCAGATCAAAATCATTTCAGATAAATATGGGTGTACATATATATTAATAGTGTATGAATAAGTTTAAAAGTACGGTATATATGAAGTATGGTATATGTAATATGCGTTTGTGCGCATATTTATGTATGTATGTATTGATGTATGAATATCTATATATTGTATGTATGTCGAGGTTGACTGTTACATACATAGATATTAACGCACTGGCGCAGGGGGATAATTAAATCCTTTCTGACCTCACAAATTGTCCCATGCCGTTGCTGGGACTCGAACCTATGGCACCGAATCACCCACAAATTGCTGACTAACCACGATGCATTCTGAGCTATCCAGACATCCATAAAAAGGATGCTGTATAACTCAACCACATGCATGGGACCTACAATCCACGCGGTCGATCCCACTTACGTGCATGACAGTGGGCAGACCTGGGACTGGCTAGTATGTACTCATGTATGAATAAATAAATTAATTAAAAAAAATATATAAACAAATACATGCTCTCCTGGATAATTTATTGAAAAAAAGAAGAAAGAAAACGTTTTTGCTTGAGCAGGCATGGGTGTCGACCCCTAAAACACTCGCCCTGCACACCACATGGCTGTCGACCCCTAAAACACTCGCCCTGCACACTACATGGGTGTCAACCCCTAAAACACTCACCCTGCACACCACATGGGTGTCGACCCTTAAAACTCCCTCTGCACACCATATGGGTGTTGACCCCTAAACGACTCACCCTGCTCACCATATGGGTGTCGACCCCTAAAACACTCACCCTGCACACCACATGGGTGTCGACCCCTAAAACACTCACCCTGCACACCACATGGGTGTCGACCCTTAAAACTCCCTCTGCACACCATATGGGTGTCGACCCCTTAAAACTCCCTCTGCACACCACATGGCTGTCGACCCCTAAAACACTCACCCTGCACACCACATGGGTGTCGACCCCTAAAACACTCACCCTGCACACCACATGGGTGTCGACCCTTAAAACTCCCTCTGCACACCATATGGGTGTTGACCCCTAAAAGACTCACCCTGCTCACCATATGGGTGTCGACCCCTAAAACACTCACCCTGCACACCACATGGGTGTCGACCCCTAAAACACTCACCCTGCACACCAATCTGAATAAAATGAGCTCCACGGATTAATACTTGATTAGTAAATAAGTAGAGCTCATTTCAATAACATTGCCTGCACACCCACTTCAAGTCACGTCAGTTTTACATATTTTACCAAACACACCCACTTCAAGTCACGTCAGTTTTACATATTTTACCAAACACACCTTCTCATCTGATAACTCATTTTCTAATGTTCTGGCTAGATGTATTTTCAAAGGACACATTTTGTCTAGCTATAGAAGACCATAATTTTCATCCCCAAACCCGAATACATGAATATTGGGCCCTGAAGGCTAAAAGTTAAAGATGCCACTAGAGCACATTGATTTGTTAATCATCGGCTACTGGATGTCCTACATTTGGTCATTTTGACAGACTTAGAGAGGAAACCCACTGAAATTTTACATTAGTAGCAAGGGATCTTTTATAACTTGTATATGCACCTTTCCCCAGACAGGATAGCATAAACCACGGCCTTTGAAATGCCAGTCGTGATGCACTAGCTGGAACGAGAAATAGACCAATGGGCCCACCGACGGGGATGGATCCCAAACCAAGCTCGATTCAAGCGTGTGCTTTACCACTGGGATGCATGCCCTCCCATTCCCTGCGAAGGTTAATATTTCCGACTGTTTTCATTGTCACACCCGTCGGTCTTTTAAGGTTAGGCAGCTGCGCAGGGGAAGGGGGTCTAGACTGTGTTGAGCGAAATGTATTGGAGTTTGGGGGAGGTCGAGTCATGCTACCACCCACTCCCGATAATATATTTAAAAAAACAAAAACAACAACATTTGCTCGAGTGGTGTGTGTGTGTGTGTGATCCCCAAAAGCACTCCCTGCACATGCACCTGTTACATACAGTGTCTGTTTCAGAGCCCCCATCCCCTCCCCTCTCACATGTGGCTATTCATTTGCCAATCCCATGGCTTTAATGTATTCTGAAATAACTTTATTATCAAAATTATAGGCTGTTAATAATTAAAACTTCTAACTAATTATCAGTATACATATTACCATAATTTATTTTTCAAAATTCAAATTAACAAGTATACAAATTAAATAGGTTACAACGTTTGACATAATTTTCTAAATACCATCAACAGTTTCAATGTAATTAATGTACACCATTTCCAAATATACAAATAGATGTAGTATGTACAATCAAATGAAAAGAATGTAAAACTGATCAGACTTTTCATGGCAAAGGTCAACAAAAAACATATATAGAACTTTACATAACAATTATATAACTACGTGTATATAATTATAATAGTAATCATAAGGTATACCACAAAATTCATGGTCAAATATCATGTAATGAAACATTAATTGTATGTAAAGTACAGTTATTTTGTACATATTAATATACACACTGTACATGTCCAACTTGATCTTTCAAGGTCACAAAAGATCAAATGCCACATGACATTTTTACACCAATCCTCTAAATCACAAATATATATCCATGTTTAACTATTCTTTAAAACAATGTTCTAGGAAAACCATAACGGAAACACAAATTGTTTTCTTTCTTTCTATACAGCTTTACTTTTGTACACAATAATGTAGCACAAGTTAGTTTGACAGTTTCATATACCAACGTCGTGTGTTGTGATGTTCGTTTCCCAACACTCAGTAAGTACAATACCTAGCCAAGGTAAATTCAGCAATAAATTCAAGGGAGATTATCATCAAACATATACCTTCCAATCTACCGGCCAACCGAATATAAGGTTTGTAGGAAAGATATCTTAAGTTGCAAAGGAGGTGGGGTACGACGTAAGCTAGATGTCTATCTTGATTTATATAGATTACAGAGGGGGGGTGGGGAAATGGAACATTACGTCCTGAAGTGTGGAGAGAGAGAGAGAGAGAGAGACAGAGACAGAGACAGAGAGACAGAGAGACAGAGACGCACACCCACTTTAAAGGACCGGAGTGATCAAATGTTAATCTAAAAACGGCTTTAGATTATAGTCATTCCCTTGAATAATGCGGTAGTTCCTTGGTTATTTTCTTTCTTTCTTGTTTTTCTCCCCACTTTTTCATTGACGAGTGGAGAGAGACACACACATACACACATTGCTAAAAACATTCTCACAATTGTCTACACCCAACTCTGTGATGGTTTCCTCATCCCACTATTAAAAGCATGCATAATTATGTTCATTTTGCAAGGAATATTTCCATGAACATTGTTAGGTTTTAGACTGGATGCAGTACGGTTAAAAAAAAACCCAACAAACTAAAATTGTGGTTGCCATCTTGAAATCCAAAATGGTCGCCATCCACATGCAATTTTGCTCAATATCTCATTTAGTAGTAAAGATATCAATACAGTTTTATCGCCTAAACTGACATTTTAGGGGTCTAAGAATCCAATGGTGAGATTGAATAAGTGGCTGTCATCTTGAAATCCAACATGGCCACAATCCACAAGCTATTTTTCTCAATATCTTGTAAAGTATTAACTATATCAATATAGTTTTAAGCTAATAATATTAAATAATCGGCTGTTAGATTTCAAACTATGCTAATTCTGACATATAGTCTTAGAGAAAAAAAAACGCTATATTTTTTCATTAATAGCAAGAGATCTTTTATATGCACCATTCCACAGACAGGATGGCACATACCATGATCTTTTATATACCAGTCATGGTACACGAGAAAAAGCCCAATGGCTCCACTGACGGTGATCTATCCTAGACCGACCGCTTTATCTCTGGCCTAAGTCCCCCCCCCCACCCACCCCCATCAGTTAACAGGTCTACACACAATATGCGAAGGAATGAACTTATGAACAAAACATCACGAGCAGCTGACCAAAAAGCACAATCACCATAACTGCATTTCCAATCCTCATCTCAAGAATAAAGTGACGTGCATGGAAGTGCAGACTTCTTACACCTGAAGCGACCAGTGCATTCTTTTGTAGTGTTGTCCAAATCAGTTTAAACTGACCGCCATATGTTATCCCCCAACCCCACACACTTGGGAGTTCAGGCTGTGCATGTAATGCTTGGTCCCAGCATAATGCTCCTTGGTACACTGCACGGCTAACATGCTGCTCCAGATCATGTTATGTAGGCGGAATCGATTCCAGAGGTCTGCCTTTCTTTGCAAACAGTTTCTTTCGTGCTGTATTAATATTAATATTAAACTTGTGCGAACATACACCAAAATGACGAATCTTGCAATAATGGTCATACAGGACTCAGTTATATCTGATTGTTCGTGATTTACTTCAGATAGTGCATCTGTGAGGCCTGGGAATTACTCCCACACAGCCGATGTAGTTTGCTTCCCACGCCAAGCAAACGCTGACACAGTGTCGCATCCTGTCATTGCATGAAACATGGTGAGGGCCTTTGACTTTTCAGGGCCGAGAGCAGTGGCTATGTCATGTGCAGGGAGGAATCTCAAGTTCTTCCCTGTTCCAAAGGCTAATAATGTCTTCAAACAAAGTTTCTGAGTTTCCGAAACTGCAAGTACGACAACATCTGTATCAATGGTTCGAATTAGGATACTGCCATACCCTCTCTGTGCCGCATCAGCTGCATGGAGGAGCATGCGGCCATCTGCCTCTTCGTGTTTGCATGGAGCAAGTGATTCTAGATTCATGCGAGGTGGAGCAGTAATAACATATTTTCCTTGTGTGACTACTAACTCCTTGCTCTGGTCTTAAACTAATTTGATTATTTCATTGAAGAGGAATCTGTCTTGCAGTCTTCGACACGAGGAAAATTCTGCCATTTTCCAGGACCTGCAACTGAGGTACCCACATGTCGACGAACTCCCTCGACACGCTATTCTTGGGTCATGCTCTTCAGACTTTCAGGTAGGTAATGGTCCCACACCAGGTCAAGTCAGGTTGAAGATTTATACTGGGAGAGAACAGATGGGATGAAGACCTCTTTAGCATATTCTCTAAAGGACTTAGCTGTTCCAGGCTTTAGAATTTGAACAATCGCTGCCCCACCAAGTATTATGCATGTAACCTCTGGAGTCTGTATACTGGCCAGTGCAATTTCCTCAAAGCATTGCAAAAGATTATCTCTCTGTTTGAGTTTGAAGCTTCCCTGCCTGGGACAAGGATGGAGGGAAAGGCTCACAAGCAATGTAAAGGCAGAAAAACAGTTGCACATTGCTCTTTAATGAGACTACCTTCAGTTTGTCTTTAGGCCGGGCTTTTGCTGATGAGCTGCCAAAAAATGTCAACTTGTTGCGGGAGAGGACATCGAGAGGCTTTTTAAAGTCAATAAGCCTTTCTTGCACAAATGAATCCAAGTCTCGTTCCCCCACCTCCTGCACATATTGCACACTGTGAGTAACTGATGAGGTTGCGATGTCTTCTGTGACACAAGTGATCTAACATCTTTGTTGAAGAACTCAACAATCACTCTTGCAATCTCTGGGCCAGCGACCATCCATCATTTGGATTGCCAACAGCTCCTCCATCTGCCTCGCATGTGCCTGGTTTGTGGCAGTGAAGGAAAATATACGCTTAGTCTTTTGCACCCTGAACATTCCAGCTTGGAATTCTTCCAACACGTGAGGGTGTATCCTACGAAGGCCTAGCATGTCTCGCATGCAGACTGGGATTTGTCTCACATAGTGTGTGTGGTCACGAGCAAAGAAACATGGGAGAAGCTCCCAGAGGGCATGGAAATACATATCAAAGTCAGCCTCCCTCATGGAGTGCACAAAGGCCAGAATACAAACCTCTAATGCCAATGCAAGACTCCAGTACTGGAGTTGTGGACATTTTTTGGTTCTTCTTTGACAACATTCTTTGAATAATATAACTGCTGATCCTTGTCAGCTGCTCTTGCATAGTCATCATATCAGTGATGCTGCAGTGTGCTCAATGATGCAGCTGTGACCTGTGGTGCGTGATGTGTACATGCAAAATGCGCAACTCGCAGGTAGGAATCTGCTGTTCCGGGTGAAGCAATGCCACCTGGTGTCTGCAGGGCAGCCATTTCAATGTTCAACCTTCCAAACAGAAGAACAAATTGGTCCTCTCATTATCTCTAAAACCATTAATATCTTAACTACATAATGAGATTTCTAGACCCCTAAAATGTGGGTCTATAGGCATTAAACCTGTATTGATATCTTTACTACTAAATGACTTATTGAGCAAAATTATAGCTTGTGGGTTGTGGCCATCTTGGATTTCAAGATGGCAGCCAGAATGTCCAAACATTGTCTATCAGTATTGGATTCCTAGACCCCTAAAATGTTGGTATAGGCATTTCAACTGTCTCGATATATGTACTAGTTAAGGAGATATTAAACAAAACAGGTCCATAATGGTGGAAATCATGGATTTCAAGATGTCAGCCATAAGGGGTGCAATTTCCGGTGGCCCCTGGACTAAAATCTTTGTATTGGTTTACTCTAACCATGTGCAAACTTTCATGCTTCTAAGGGGAAGTACACAATCAACCTCTCTTTTTTTTTCTTTTTTTTTTTTGGGGGGGGGGGGGGGGGGGGGGGGGGGGAGAGAGAGCTAAGCTTATTGTGAAGTGAACAATTCCTACAAGAAACACGCATGCACATCCACCCGTGTGTGACTATATCTTTGAAACAGAGTTCATCAACCAATCAGTACGACCACCATAATATCACACGTGTAATACACGAACTAGTTACACATGCTAAAGTGTTCACCTCCACAGGCCAGCCACATCAGGCTTTCTGCCAGAGTACGAAGGGTAACCCTTAATATTATCCAGCCTAAAAACTTGGAATTTAATGGATACATTTTCATAATATTTTAGAAAGATTATAGCAAGAGAACTGGCACCGTTTAAAATTCATCAACGTGCATGTATGCAATGCAGTGTGTCCAATTTCAACAGATTTCGAACTCCAGAACAACCTAGTAGGGCAGTTATGATCGGTTTTGTTTTTATTAGGTACCCCAAAAAAAAATTCAGGCAGAAAGATTGACCATCATAATACAAAATTAGCCATGTTTTGGATTTGGAATTGCTAATACAAATCGAAAACGGAATGTAGGTAGCAATGCTGCGGGTATTGCAGGCAACGTTCTTGGAGCTGCACAGACCTCTAAAAACAGTATAGGAGTACAGTACTTCTATCTTTAGAAAACTGGGACTTGCTTCCAATATCCGTCTCTGTACATGTCCTGAGCCTGTGCTTATAAGACTTTAGTCTAGAATAAAGCATCTAGTTATCTCAGACCATTAAATATCGAGTCCAGACTAAACGTGTTGTATGTACCAGGCCGGTGTGAATGTTTGAATGGTTACAAGAATGTGGTTTTGGTAGAATCTTGTAGTGAGGATATATGAAAACGGCGTTGACATACCTCCAAATACGATCTGGGCAGTACAATACTCACTACTGGGCTAATTAGTATAGGATATTAAACGAGCTTCCATTTCGTATCATGTTTATGTCCCGAGTGAAATTATTTTCAGTTGTCACAAGCTTTAGCGAGTGACAATGAAAATTATTTCACGAGGGACATAAACATGATACGAAATGGAAGCTCGTTTAATATCCTATTTATTACCTATAATCAATCTTAACTTATATCACTCAACTAGTTTCGTTGACATTCCTGTGATGTTGTAGTGCGCCACTCGATGACGTCAAAGTGTTACGTCCCACTTGGCATTCTAGTGGGACCTATCACTTTGATATGTACCAAGATATTTTTAACCATATGGGTAATAATATAGTTAGAAATGCCACATGACTAGATTTCACAGAATGACTTCAGAGAAGGAACTTTCAAGTGGTACGAGGTTGCTTCATGTTGCAGCACTGGCACGACACAAAGTGAGTGTTTGTCGTCCAAAGATCAGGATGACCCCAAGGAAAGTCTCGCTAATGCTAGGTTCAGACTACAGACTGTCAGCACAAAGTTGGCCAACTCTACGGTTGTATTGAACTTTCCCAACTCCTGACTTACGACGGGTGCGATCAGATTAACAACTAATGGATTATACAACGAGAATCAAGTTGTAGGTGCACTCAGATTAGCAACTGGACAATTGTAGAAGTCGTGACGGCCAAAGTGTACCCTGGACAGTGTGCATAAACATTAACATACATAAAGACAAAAATAATGTAAAATTAATAACTGCGATAAATGCATGGACGACTTGGCGAGGAAATGCAAGAGGAGGAGATATCTCAACAGATGAGGTGGGGGTGAGGTATGATGGGGTAGGTTGGAGGGTCACCTGACATCATGACATGCATTACCAATGTTTTATCGAGCCAGAAGAACCATTGGCAGTTTTATGAATTTGGTCAGAAAATATGTAGCCAAATTAGTTTCAGTTTCCCCAAACAAAATACAGGACAGATTTGTATTTATTTCATTTACAAATTAGTTTTTCGGGTGTTTAATAAATTATAATGGAACATATTAGTCACATCCAACATTACTTTTACAATTTGCAAACGACCGTACTTTAGAAAATGTATTGAGGGGAGATGGGGGGAGGGGGTGTATGTCAAGAGTTATTGAACATTTCCACAATTATTTCATTTGTTTCATAAATTAAACACTGGCACATATTAACATTTTTAGTACAAAAGAATTTTGTTTGCTGTTTTGTAAAATATGAAACCAAACATAATGTTGGTAAGATTACCTCAGTAAAAGTGAAAGTAGGGGAGGGTAATTTTAAGGGGAGAAGTCATCCTAGGGTTACAGAACATTCTATGGGAGAAGTCATCCTAGGGTTACAGAACATTCTATGGGAGAAGTCATCCTAGGGTTACAGAACATCCTATGGGGGTGCATGGGGTTACAATAACAGCAAATATTTCTTAGGCAACTGTTGAATGGTCCTATTAGCCTAATTGCTAACAAAAATGTATTTTTTGCTGAGTGTAAATGTAAACGGTGTATGAGAGTTGAATTACATGACAAAAAAATTTCCCCATTGAAATAGCATACATGAGTAATCGTGTATTTCTTACAGGGCCTTCAGTGGTTTTTCATAGGTGTGGAATAAGATGTGTCTCTTGAGGCTGGCGCTCTGTGCGAAGTCCTTCTGGCAGATTCCACACTTGAATGACTTCTCCCCGCTGTGCATGACCATGTGGCGCTTCAGGTGCACGTTGTCGGCGAAGTCCTTCATGCAGATTCCACACTTGAACGACTTGTCGCCTGAGTGGACCAGCAAGTGGCGCTTCAGATGCTGACTCTCCGTAAAACCCTTTGAGCAGATCTCACACTTGTAAAGCTTTTCCACACTGCGCACAGTCTTGTGTGATTTCGGTTCGGACTTACGCGACAGTCGTTTGAGACAAATCTCACATTTGGATCGCTTCTCCTGGAGGATAGCTATATTGGGCTTCACCTCCTCGTCTTCAGGAAACGACTTGAGGCAGACATCACACTTGAATGGTTTTGCGTTAGCGTGGACCAGCATGTGCTGCTTGAGGTTGGACTTGAGCCCGAAGCCCTTCCCACAGATCTCACACTTGTGTGGCTTCTCCCGCGTGTGGATCAGCATGTGGCGCTTGAGCTTCCCGCTCTCGGCGAAACCGTTCAGGCATATCTCACACTTGTATGGCTGGTCGCTCGAGTGAATGAACCTGTGTCGCTTGAGGTCGGAGCCCTGCACGAAACCCTTCAAACAGATCTCACACCGGTATGGTTTCTCGCCCGTATGTATGAGCATGTGTCTGTCGAGGTGGTCCTTGCGCGCGAAGGGCCGGAAACACACGGGGCACGTGATTGTCTTCTCCTGGGTGTGAGTCAGCATGTGTCGTGTCAGGCTCGGGCGGCGTGAGAACTGCTTCGAGCAGAGTGCACATGTGAAACGTCTCTCGGCGCGAGTCGCAAACAGAAGTCGTGCCCCCCCAATACTTGACATCATGTCCGTCATATTCAGGTTTCTTTTCTCCCACGAGTCCTCAGTCATCATCAAACAGTTCGGCTGCCTGAAATAGAAAGAAAGGAAGATTTCTGTAATAACGCCCCAACATACTGTTATATCAACAGCTACATGTATTTCATCGACATCTGCTATTGGATATCAAATATATGGTAATTCTGACATATAGTCTTAGATAGGAAATCTGCTATATTTTCCCCATTAGTTGCAAGGATATATAAGTTGTTAAAATGTCTCTGTTGGTCATCACCATCTGAATCGCGGAAACCTTCAGATATCTGATGTAGTCCCTTTAATGACTTGTGTGGTAATTAATCTGTACATTAATAACTTACAAGTTACATTGAATACCATGCATTGGGTCAACTGCTTTGATAAGAGAACAAGGTCTAATGCCAAATTTTGTAACAGAGATCAATAGAGAAAGTGTCCTGTATTTCTATTGGTCATGGCGAGTTAATAGTTTTATGTGGCTCATAACAAATTTGTGCCTCAGAGAAGGGGGATGGGTGGGTGGGGGTGGAGTTACTGGAAGAAACATAATATTGATTTTCTATTTGTATACATTTAGTTAAATAAAAATATTCCCAAAACAATAAATAAACAGAACCACATATCAGTTGTTGTGTCATGTTATACACTGCACATGTTTATAATGTGCAAAAATATTATATCACAAGACCGCGTAACGATCAGACGACATAAATCACATTATATACAAGTGCACTAAATAACATGGCAAAACAACTGCATGAATTACATACCACCTTTCTATATTATGATTAACAAAACGTTTAATTAAATAACTCAACTACGAAAATCAAACTTATTTATAACAGAATATGATAAATCTATAAACAAAATTTCAGCTCAATATCTTGAGGCATTGTGAAAACACGTGGAAAACCATGTACAACTCTACACGTGAGACAGATGGACAGACAGACAGAGAGACAGACACGAAACCTAGTCACGTCGGGTGGACTGGTAGGGAACTAATAATAGTCAGAAATAAGGGGCATCTGGCAACAAATGTGAAGTTATAAATATCTTTACAAGTGTTAATTTAAACAGCATTAAATACATTACTCTAAATCATCAAACAATTATACTTACCGTATCACAGGTGACGTTATAAATATCTTTACAAGTGTTAATTTAAACAACATTAAATACATTACTCTAAATCATCAAACAATTATACTTACCCTTTCAAAGGTGAAGATTAATTTATACAATTATCAAGTGACAATACATGTATAAGGTACATGTATGTGAGTAGACGTTTTAAACTTGTACCCCTCAATGTGGTTTTTATCCAAATTAATCCAGTAATCAGTTTTAAATTGCTCAGTTGGTGAATTTGGCAAGTGACAGAGATAGTTCTGCATGATGTTCCGATTGAAAAATCATATTATGTCATGACAGTTGCGAATCAGTCCTTTTACTATATACTGTAGATGAATTATTGATTTACATTGTGATAAAAAAAAAGGAGCGCTTAAAATGTGTGTGTGTCATATAGTATCCCCTCTGGATCTGACAATGGATTTAAGGTGTCTTATCAGACACACATATAACACTGATGTCATACAGACAACATGGTGCAAACACAGGCCTTCAGGTTTCACGGAAACGATAATTTCCAGCAACATGTCAGGACAATTGTGGAATCAAAATTTAGTTTCCCATAATTATTGTATCGACTACGACTATCCAACAAAAACAAAAAATATATATAATTATTTTTAAAAAACAGTTTCTGATGGAAGGAAGGAAGGAAATGTTTTATTTAACGACGCACTCAACACATTTTAATTACGGTTATATGGCGTCGGACATATGGGTTAACGACCACACAGATATAGAGAGGAAACCTGCTGTCGCCACTTCATGAGCTACTCTTTTTGATTAGCAGCAAGGGATCTTTTATATGCAGGATAACACATACCACGGCCTTTGATATACCAGTCATGGTGCACTGGTTGGAGCAAGAAATAGCCCAATGGGCCCACTGATGGGAATTGATCCCAAACCGACCACGCATCAAGTGAACACCACTGGGCTAGGTCCTGCCCCCCAGTTTTCGATGGATTCTCATGATCACAATTAAGGCACGGCATGAAATTTCAAATCCATGGACTGTCCACATGAAGCGGTCATTGAAAGGAATCTTGTAAATAGTGGCCAGAGTTAGTGTCCACACGAAGCGGACATTAACAGAGGCAGATCTAGGAGGGGCCCCAGGGGTCCACCCCCCCCCCCCCCCAAAGTTTGAAACAGTTATAATTTTATTATATATTATTTTTCATTTTTTTTATGATCCCCTCCAAACCTCCCCGCCTCATGTCATTGGGGTCCCCCTAAATGGATGTTCTGGATCCGGCACCGATTGAAAGGAATCTTGTATATAGTGGCAGTTCTTATTTTAATAGCAGTTTATTGCAAGACAGTCGCAAAAATGTCAATTGAAAGCTTATTATTATTTTATGTAGTACCGGTAGTATTTATTATATAACATTAAGTGAAATATCTTAAAAATCAGTCAAATAAAAGTGTTATCAGTCACTCAGTGCATGATGATAGCACACTTTTAGAGTGAAAATTTCACTATTTCACTCTAAAATGTGGTATCGTCACTGTAGAAAGTATTTATCGTCACTGTAAGAAAGCCAAACTATTTTGCTGCTGGCATTTTAAAAATAAAGGTAAATTGCCAAAATTTAAATAATAAATAGAAAATTTCATGTTTTTTGTCAAATATGATTTATATCTTACCTTGTAAAGTTTGCAATCATATCACACTCGTCGCGCAAGCATGACTCGTGAGATATGATTGCAAACTTCACTCGATGAGATATAAATCATATTTAACAAAAAACATGAAATATCCTCTATATATTATGGGGAAGGTATGTAACATGACAGTAGATCGCTCGCCCGAGGTGCGATGTGTTGTAGGATGGGTCGAGTTTCCTCTATCCTTTCCAGTGCCCCATGATTGGTGTGAATGTCAAATATATAAACTGAATGAATGGCCAAGATGACTTTTTAAGTTAACCTTCTGACTACTGCTGGCAAGATATCTTGCACGACATCACGCCAATTGACATCAAGTTGTTTTTAAATGTCTGCGCATATACAGCACACCAACAGTAAAATGTGTGCCCACTTAAGATTCAAAACTTTACAGTTCAGATTACTTTTAGGAGGATACGGTTTGGGTTAGTTTTAACACTAAATTAGGGTTAAAGTTAATTTGAATGTCCAGGTCAGTTTGCTTCCAAAAATTACCAATTTGCCCCCCCTCCAAAAAAAAAATATCCTGTTCATCACTTGAGTTTGGTGTTTCTATTCTTGATCAACATTTTAATAAGATACCATAATTATTGAACAGACTTAGGGTAAAATATGTCATGTAATCACTAATAGCGATATTGTTTTCAAATTTTAAAGTCACATAGCATACAATTAAAAATATATAAGAATCTTTACTTTAAATATTAATATATAAATAAATTTAAAAACATATTTATTTATTTATTAATGTATGTATTGCAGCTTTCAAATAAGATCAATTGAGATAGAATGA
>NC_054699.1:35832491-35889991 GCF_016097555.1 Gigantopelta aegis
AAATTTTCATTGGTGGACCTCAAACTTATAGGTTAAAAACTTACTTCATCAGACAGAGATGGGCAGACTTGCAAACCTTGTTCTTTAATGGGTCCTTAATAGAACGGTTTTCTTTTCATACACGATTATATCAATGTCAAAAAGCATATGATGCAGTTAACTGTAAAATGATGTGTTTGTACTTATTTTTTTACATAATCTTCTCATGGTTTAAAATTGCATTATGGGCCGAGTAAAATTTTCACTTTGGCCGCCAGGTGGGAATAAAACGCGACCAAAATGTGTAGCATGACATTTGTTTAAAAACAAAAAAAACAAAACAAAATGACAATAGTACTGACAGTTTATCAGACATTTGTGTGTGATGTGTGTGTGGGTGGGGGGGGGGGGGGGGGGGAGAGAATGGAGGTCTACTATTTCAACCAAATGTGGATTTGAAAAAACAATACCAGACATTTCTTGATTACAACTTTACAATCAAGTTTTTTTGTATTTTTTTTGACAGACTCAATCTAAACTTCTCTTTCTTTTGATTTTTTTGCCATAGTTAATCAAACTATTTCTTTCTTCCTTCTTTCTGGTGTTTTTTTTTTTATACACCCCAGTCATTTTTGTTATTTGAGTGACAAAGTAACATCCACATACTCGTCTACATCAATAGTGGCTAAATATACTGCAACCCTGTCACAGTGGCTAACTATGCCGTAACCGTATTGTGTACTACCATGCTTGGGAAATGGTTTATTATCCTAGCTGTCATCAAGTACCACTGCCATTAGCTGAATACTCTGACTGTAAGAGAGCTAGACGGACATGTGGACATAAATACACTCTCATTACAGTCAGAGACCAAGCTATGTATTTTTTTGGCAATTGCCGACAACCAAAAAGTTGTCAAAGATTTCTGCTCTAATACCACAATAATCCTATGTTTGACGTCAAATACCTTTACATTGATCATTTTCGAGTTAATTGATTAAAAAAAATTCAGATATTAATCACTAATCCACACACTACAGAAAGAAACCCGACAGCACCCACATTCAGCTAAGCTTTGGCAAACTCCGGACAGCAGAATTTTAAGTTAGCCGACCTATATCGTGACGTTGCATCACATGATCGTCTTCCAGGGGTCATCTCAAAATGACAAGTGCCTGACAATCACAAAAAAAAGTTTGTTTTGTGTAACGACACCAATAGAGCACATTGATTCATTAATCATCGGCTATTGGATGTCAAATATTTGGTAATTTTATCATAGTGTTAGAGAGGAAACCTGCTACATTTTAACATTAGTAGCAAGTGATCTGTTATAGGCACAGACAGGATAGCACATACCACAGCCTTTGATATACCAGTAGTGGTGCACTGGATGAAACGAGAAATAGCGCAATGAACCCACCGACGGGGATCGATCCAAGACCAACAATGCATCAAGTAAATGCTTTACCACTAGGCTGCAGACAATCACCAAAGTGACAGAAAGTAGTATACACACACACACACACAAACACACACAGAAACAATATTACATTCACGTTTTCTCAAGGTGAACAAAGTATTTCATCTACGAGTCGTATGCCTGCTTGGCATGTGTACCACTTTGGCATATCAAAGGCTGTGGTATGTGCTATCCTGTCTGTGGGATGGTGCATAGGCCTATAAAAGATCTGGAAGACGGAATAGCTGTGTGGGTGATCATGTGTCGCAACGTCAAGATATAGGTCGGCAAACATAGAATTCTGCTGTTTGCCGAAGCTTAGCTGAATGTGGGTGCTGTGAGGGTTCTCTCTGTAGTGTGTGTATTAGTGATTAATATCTTTTTTTTTTTTAATCAATTAACTCGAAAATGATCGATGTAAATGTATTTGACGTCAAACAATATATAGATCGCAATGTGTGAAATCTAAAAATCAATGGATACAGGACAAATCAATGAATAAATTTACTTTATTAACAAAATAAAAATTAGGGCGAAACGACTCGGTTAAAGGTATGAATAGACTCTGTTCAAAATGACTCGGGGTGAACTAGTAAAAAATAAATAAGGGCGAAACAACCTGTTACCATATATTTATTGTGTACAAAACCAAAACAAGAGTCCGAAAAGTGACTTTTGTCGACTTCACTATTATAACAATGCAATGCGGTAGTATCATGCGAATATCTTCCCACAATGACATCCTAAAATTAAACCAAACGCGATCCGTTTCCACAAGAATGCTGTATTCCATCCCCATGGTCAGTTCCGTATTTCGTCTATTTATTTATAGCGCTAAAAGGATTCTGATTTTCTCACTCCAAACACAATAATTGAAGACATATCAAGATATCCAATGTACCAGTATATTTACCTGTAACCTAGAGTTTCGGAGTCACTGTATGTATGTAACCTGTTAGCGGTATTTACACACAAAAGAAGCAAAATCTAGTAACAAACAAAGACACGATGACCTCAATAAACCCAAGACCGGAAGTTGACCGGGACAACGAATGGGACATAACATAAACGATAAAGAATAACTACACATGGCATAGGAAACTTGTTGAAATAACCTATAACCGCGCGTGCAGATTCAAAATATTTCACTACCAGTACAAACAAAAATACCATTAAAATTGTAACACAATTTTATTAACATTTTGTTTCTTTGTGTGTTTTCTTTTTGTTGTATTTTTTTCAGCCTCATTTTTCTGTCTTTATTTCCCTTCACTATCAGGAGACTCACACCTTTTCGCAATAGCACACCCTATTACACTGTAAAACATATTAATCGTAGCATAGGCGGCGGATACGGTGAATAAAGGGGGGCATTGTTCCCAATAATGTTTTGGGGCCAAGTCACCAACAATTCAGTAGCGTCTGTACTTGTTATGGCTTTCTATTTTGTACGTATTCATATTTATAATATGATGTCATACAGTGTATCTATATTATACGTTTAGCGTCATAAATTTATACACATAGGCGTACGGGCTCCCATTTTTGTTGGGGAAGACTGGGGTTTTTTCCCCCAAATTAAACCAAATTTTTTTTTTGTGTTCCGATTTATTCTATATACTGCTAGACAGTTTACATTGTTCCCCCATTATAGGGTTTATTCATATTAGCAATGCTGCATTACTGCTAGACAGTTACATGTATAATTATAGGGTTGCAAACGAACACTACACGTTATTAGCCTACACGGAATACAACTGATATGCGCGTGCAATGATATACATGGTAAAAAGGTCTCCGCTTAACATGTTTTGCCCGAATATCTCTATGATTTTCCCCCGAATTTGAGTATTTGTTCCAGCACTAGGTCTCACTGTATACTATACTCTTCAAAAAAGAGTAGGGGAACCTGAAATATTAATGTTATACGTTTTGATCACAGACCTCCTAGTAAAGAACGTTCAGGTCTGTTTATTAACACACCGAAACACATTCCATAGTTTGCACATGCACCACGCAGTTTCCCCGTACACGTGCGTGGGATGTCATTCTCGATTTTGACAATTTCCAGGAAGGTCCATTAATCACTGTGGAACATTATTTCTGTCAATCTTTTTTCATTATGTTGATCATACAGTTGTTATTGTTTTGTTTTTAGTCATTTTTATTGTTTGAATTTGCGATTTACTTATTATAAAAACGTAAACTTTCAGATTTCACTTCTGACCCCAATCGTCCTTCAAGATCTTTGGTGGTCATAAAACCTACTGTAATACTTTTTTTACCGGTTGTAATGTTTTCCCAATTAATTCACTATTATCATATAACCATTCCCCACAGCTAATATGCCTTACACTTTTGGCAATTGTAAATTCTTATTAGAGTTCCCCTAGAGTTAGTGGTCAGTGGTCAGCGTGGCAATGTGGACCCGCTACCGCTTGGCTCTTAGGGGGCAAACTATTTTATAACAGATTACAGTACTTGCTGTACAGATGATTCTAGACATGGCACAGGTGAAAGTGATTGCCATGCCATTAAATTTGTTTCTTTGACCTTTATAACTAGATAGATCGTCTTTTGTCTTTCGCATTCTCGACTATATACTTGTGGGAATATTTCCTCTAATACGATTTAGTCCGGCAGAAGTACCGTACCATGGAACCTCGTTTTTGAGTCTAAAGTGTTTTTGTTATAAAACTCAAAGAAATCAAGATGGCAACCAAGTTGTTTTCCAAGTTGTGTCATTCAATACTGTTGTAATTACCACCTCCATGTTTATCCAAACAATAATTGCGTTTCTGGAAAGGTGAACAGCAGCACTGTCATCATTTTATCCTTATGCGTTATCTCCGCCAGATCCAACATTATCTGTCAAACGAGGGCCAATTGGTGGCTACGGCCCCCTTTTACGAAGCAATCTTAGCGCTTAAATCACCTTATGTGCATTAGGTAATTACCGGGTATGCATTTAAGGTGATCTTGGCGTTAAGATCGCTTCGTAGAATGGGACCCTGTGTATGTATGTCCGTAAGTAAAACTGTGACCATGTTCAGTGATATCAGTTCCATGTTGGTCTTTTGTTTTGAAACAAATTATATGATTTAAGATTGCCAAGCAGCCTTCCTCAGTATATGTTCTTCAGATGCAATGCAATATTATCTGTGTACAAACTGTTTCCTTCAGATATTTATTCCTGTTGTGGTATGTTGTCCAAAGACCAGAGAGCGACCAAAAAACATATACTGAACCGCTTTAAAAACGCAACACTTATTGTATCAAACATTCCATATTTCATTTAATAAAAAAAAAAAATCATTTTACATTTTATGACAGACCACATATTAGTGCTTTTTACTTTAAAGTTAATTTAAGGTAAGTCTCAGGATTTAAGCATGAGCGAAATTTTTTTGACCTTAAACCAATTTTCAAAAATTTAATATCTGGTATAGCCGCCATGCGATTGAATGCACACGTTACATCGCCTACGCATTGATTGAACCGTTCCTTGGGGTATGCGCTGCCACTCTTGGATAAGGGCCTGCTCCAGTTGTTGCAGGTTAGCTGGTTGGGGATTCCTTGTATAGACCCGTCGTCCCAGTTCATCCCAGAGGTGCTCGGTAGGATTCAGGTCGGGAGAAAGAGAAGGCCAATCCATGACGCCGACGTTGTTCGCTTGTAGAAACTCTGTCATCAGCCTAGCGGTGTGGGGACGGGCGTTATCGTGCTGAAAAATACCGTTGGGCATGTGGTGTTGCATAAATGGTAAAACAACTGGTGCCAAGATTTCATCTCTGTATCGTTGTGCATTAACTGCATGTTGGAAAATTACAAGGGGTGTACGGCGGTTGGAGGCGATACCTGCCCAAACATGGACACTTCCGTTGCCCCATTTGTCATGCTCCATGACACAAGTCTGCATATCTCTCCCCGCGTCGACGCCAAACACGTTTACGCCCGTCAGCTATACTCAAATTGAATCTCGATTCATCGGAAAAGAGTACGTTGGCCCAACGATTCCTTGTCCACCGGACATGTCTCCTGCACCACTGTAATCGCTGAGCTCTACAATACTTTAGTTTAGTTCCATGCACGTTATTACTTTTTAAACAGAGTACAGATGAAAGCAAATTATATCTACCCGGCCAGTCTTGTAGATCTTGAGCGAATTTCACAGAAGACTGTATATACCCGGCCAGTCTTGTAGATCTTGAGCGAATTTCACAGAAGACTGTATCTACCCGGCCAGTCTTGTAGATCTTGAGCGAATTTCACAGAAGACTGTATCTTGCCGGACTACTATAGTACTGAGTTTCTTTGCCGGACCACTATAGTACTGAGTTTCTTTGCCGGACTACTATAGTACTGAGTTTCTTTGCCGGACTACTACAGTACTGAGTTTGTTATTCTATTTGTTATCTTAGTTTGGTTTTTATTTTTTTATGTTTTATTTACGTTATCCATGAATGTGAATATAGAAACAATTTTAACAACTTAATTGGATATAAGCACGAAATAAGTATAACTGAAATGAACTTAACACATTATTCTAAGTATTGCTATCACTTTATATTTTATTCACGATCACAAGTAATTTACAAAAATCAAAGTTCTCTTTATTCTGTTAAAAAATATCGACAATGAATTATATTAAAATAGCATTTCATTACAAATTTAACAACGAAACCTGAGTCTTAAGGGGAATGATACTATTAAGTCAAAATTTAAAAGTAATTACACCTTGAAATTTTCACATAGTATAGATATATCCTTATATTACTGGAATGTCAAAACAAAATCATAGGTCACCGGACAAAATTTTGATCTACGGACCATAAAGTAAACAGGTGTATGAATCACTATGATGTTTTCTTTTTTCCGTGTGAAGTCTAATTAATCATGTTTTATATCCATTAACCATATATAATTTTAAACATTTTTGGAATGCAGCAAAGAGGACATTAGTTGTGTTGCTTAAAATGACATCCAGCAGACACACAAGTACATATCTTCACTACTAAAATGGAGTTTTAAATACATTTGAACTAAAGTTAAAAGTGACTTTTAAAAACATTTACTGACTATATACTATTGTATACAGAATCTAAAAGTCATTACACCGTTTTCATTTTTGCACATATAGTAATGCTGGATGAGTAAATCAATATAAAATAATAAAAATGTACTATCTCCGAAGATATTGTTTACAGTCAGAGCTTGAAATACCCCATACAGAGATACACATTCATAGAAAGTCCACCATAAATCGTTTGAGCACTTTTGCTTTCAAACAGTTTCATTTTAATGATCAACTATGTTCTTAAAAGCACGAACAGTACAAATAATATTATTTTCCATTAAACAAATTCCATTGTGTGTTTGGGTGGGACTGGGGTCGGGGAGGAAAAGGGGGAGGGGGTGGTGGTGGCGGTGGGGCAGGGGATTATTCCCACATGTCTCATTATCTACAGAAACTGATGTCATGAAATGACCTGTCTGTCAAACATGAGGTACTTGTCAAATAAATTACACAAAGATACGTGGTATTTTATTGAATACGAAGCCAAAATGAGTGTCCTGTGATTGCCGTCCATTTTAGGACTAACATGGAAGTACACCATAGTCTTCTTAAATCATACAATTATTTGTAGTATTTTATTTAGTTTCACAGAACATCTGTTTTTGCAAACAAAAAATATATATGAGAAAACATGTTTTGAAAACTAAAAGCAGACTATGGCTATAGCCTACATTAGTGCAGCAGATATGTGACAAAATTGTGCCTTTTATGATAAAAGCATGGCAACTTTGCATGATGCTAGGACATACCCTAGAGACAAAAATTAGATATAAGGACATTGCAGATTTGTCCTCTGGGAGCCACGACTAACGCAAGATCCAATGCGAGTGTCTGAATTTACCATATGTTGTGTCCTTTTTAGAACAAATTACACTGATTTATACATATGTCCATTATACATGATGTAGAGGTGATATTTTATACAAATTTCAGGGACAGTTCCGGAATATAAGCTAAACGACGTTATTTTTTTCCCACTCATACATACGTGTGCAATCATTCATGGTCATACTACAGCCACCAGTAGTAGGGGTGTATAGTGGGTGGTTACAAGTGCCTCTTAACAATGCTGACTGGCCTCGGTGGCGTCGTGGTTAGGCCATCGGTCTACAGGCTGGTAGGTACTGGGTTCGGATCCCAGTCGAGGCATGGGATTTGTAATCCAGATACCGACCCCAAACCCTGAGTGAGTGCTCTGCAAGGCTCAATGGGTAGGTGTAAACCACTTGCACCGACCAGTGATCCATAACTGGTTCAACAAAGGCCATGGTTAGTGCTATCCTGCCTGTGGGAAGCGCAAATAAAAGATCCCTTGCTGCTAATCGGAAAGAGCAGACCATGTAGTGGCGACAGTGGGTTTCCTCTCAAGATCTGAGTGGTCCTTAACCATATGTCTGACGCCATATAACCGTAAATAAAATGTGTTGAGTGTTTCGTTAATAAAACATTTCTTTCTTAACAATGCCAGAAGTAACTACTGAACACTCCCCGAAGAGATCACACTAGGCCAACAGCTAAAAGCTGATGAGGAATGGCAGCCTTGAAACACTTCCTTTTCTACAACCATATCTAATGAGTTCTCTACATGCATTGGTAGCCCTAGGCAAGGTTGTGTTACCTTGATGTCAGCCTTATTCATTTGGTGGTGGGAGTTCTGGTGCACAAACTAGCATCTGACCCCAACAGCGTGATGGCTGGTACATTGTCCTTTTCACATACTGTAGAAGGGTTGCCTTTGTAGGAGGTATTTGATCGAGTACTCTTTTTGGGAGGGTCGAAAAGCACAGGTGGCGCTTGGTGTTGTTGTTAAGGCACCAGCAACTAGTGTGACTTCATTTGCTACTTTCCAGATGGCCCAACTTCCATCATTGCCCTTACTACCGAATGAAGACAGTAAAGCCATGGAACATGGGCAATGAAAGGCACCTGTCTGAACCCAAGACATGAGATATCTCATGGACAGCCATGTATCGAAAATGTCCAGTACCAAAAGCCACCCAGAGTTCAGAGATATTGAACAGTTGCTATGGTGCCAAGACGCCAGTGTGTTCTTCACTGACAGCATCAGCTACATGAAGCAATATTCGTGTGTTTGCCTCCTCTTGGGTATATCGGGCTATACTGGCGACATCTCTTGGCTGTTTGCATAGGACATTTTGAAGATGTGTGCCAGGGCTAGAGCTGGGTGTGCAGGACGTTTCACCAAATTATGTATAAAACTTCCAAAATAGTAGAAACTGAAATATTTTCAAAAATAATATCAATTATGACATAAGAATAATTTCGCCATATTAAAATAAAATTAGCCATGTGTCCAAATGACCTGACACTCTGTTTCCAACAGAACTGATTTCTTGCTAAGGTAGGAAAACAGTTCAGTCTTAGTAATCCATGCCAGGTTCCAGGAATTTTACTCAATGGCCCCATGTGCCTTTTCCTCTCATGTTTAAAGTGCTTGAATTCAGACTAGTTAGGTTGTAAACATCCCAGATGACATCATTCCTTATAGCCTATTGTAATTGTGATACCAGATATGTGAGGAAGATCTGACCTGCATATTCATGGAAATTCCTGGTTTCAACATGTTATTTACAGCTTCACCATCAAGGATGCCTACCTCAACAGGAGGTCTGTTAATATTGCAATCTGATGTAATAAGCTCCTCTAGTACACAGTACACAAGGGGTCAGACTCAGTTTCCCTATATGTGGCAGTGATGATGGCCAGGCATGAATCTCATGCTAAAACAACTCATCCAAGTTGCCAACCTTTACCTGACAAGCAACGTCAAGTCTGGGAAACTGAGCAGACATATGCTGTTGTACTTTGGATTTATTTCGAACTGGAGGATGTTTGAAGAGCGGCTAAAATTCTCGATTGATTCTTGGATGGATTTTGTCTCTAAAACATGCTGTTCTTTCACAAATATTCCATACTGATCCTGTCCTAACGTCTCAAATCTGCGCATGGTATAAACAATAGCATGGTCTGCAATGTATCGGCCGTCTAGTTTCTGTAGATTATCATTACCTTCACAAAATGGATCCCTTCTATGGTATTTGTCAGTGACTTGACATCTCAAAGAAATGATTTCTGTGTTTGTTTGGTCTGTTCATGATGTACCGAATTTGCTGCCTTCTTCTAACTCATCTCCATGGATGACTCAACTATTAGTCGAGTTATCTCTGGTCCACATACCATCCAACACCTAAGAACTGTCGGATTCTCTGTCAGGCTTATAGCTCCACCATCACCTTTGACAGCAGCGTTATGTTGGGTCTAATCAATGGTAATAGCAGGGAAAAGTCTTCTTGACCATCAACCTGCTTTCTAAAATTCGGAATATAAAAGAAGATGACATTATTTAAGTGTTACCAAATCTCTCAAATGGACTGGAATCCATCTGGCATAATTTGTGTGATGTAAGGCAAAGAAGAATGGGTCAATGTTGGTCAATGTATCAATGTACAAAAGAAACTTTGTCATCTGGATTGCAGGAACAAAGATCAAGACTTTCACTTCCAGCTGAAAACCATGAACCAAAACTAAAACTGGGGACTTGCTATAGGTCTGATACTTCACCGCTCTGATTGACATCAGAGGTTTGTCTTCTACAAGTCTGCGGCTGCACGATGTAGGAGTATGTGCAGGCTACAAGCTGTAACTTGATGAGCTTTATGAGTGTGTGTTAATTTGTAGCTTTTAAGAAAGAATCTGCTATAACTGCAGAGGCAACTCCAGCCTGTACAAGGGCATCTGTCCAACAACTGCCATCAAATAGATCCCTTACCACCTTAAGGGCTGTCGTATCAATATGAAGAGCACCAAAGAACACAATAAACTTGTCTACATCGCGAGTTGCTGGCCGGGACCACGAATTCGTTTATCAGTGGCATACAAAGGTTGATCTAGGGTAAGTATTGCCACCTAATCAGGATTTAAGATGTATGCATGGAAAAATTGTAAGAAAAGTTAGGGTTTTTTTTTAACGACACCACTAGAGGGCATTGATAGGCTATTGGATGTAGAACATTTGGTAATTATGTTAAATAGTCATTGAGAGAACACCTGTTACATTTTTCAGTTAGTAGCAAATGATCTTTTTAATATACAAGTCGTGGCGCACTGGCTGGAACGAGAAATAGACCAATGGACTCACCGACAGGTATTCATTCGGAAACATTGTAAGAAGGTGCAAAATTACGACACAGTCATGATTCTTTTTTATTAGTACTGTACGTCCTGTACTACTTATAAAACAACAAATCATATATATTGTGAATGAATGCAATTAAAAATAATAATTTGTTCTCTATTTGAATTCGGTGATACTATAAATTGATAATTAAAATTCAGAAATGATTAATTAAGGAACAAATAATATAGTAAATGGGGAGAAACGCTACCCTTTCCCATAGACAATTCTCTCTCATTCAGGATATGCTCTGGGATGTTTAATAAACTACACCTCTATATGTGGAATGGACATACCTATAAAACAGTTTAATATGAACCTTGTAAATACTTGCACTATAATTATATAAGCTATTTATTGGCAAAGAACATATAGACACCATAGTTTCTTAATTATTATAATTTCGTTTGGCTCATATTCTAGATTTGTCGTTGAAATCAGCACCCCTACATGATGTGAAAAGGCATATCTATAAATCAACGTCATTAATTGTGTAAAGAACAAAAAGTAAGCTACATTCAAACCCCTGCATCAAGTTGTGTTGTGACCATGGCGGCCATTTTGAAAAATGGCCGCCATGGCAACTACAGGAAAAATCTGCAATGTCCCTATATCTAGAAATAACTATTTTGGTATGTTCTTACTTCATGCCAAGTTTCATGCTTTTATCATCAAAGGCACAATTCTTCTATAATTTTCACCAATTTGCTGCACTACATAGACGAACGGTATTTTGTTACGTCATTGCGTATGTTTCAGATATGGGAAGAGAGAGTGGTAGAGAGAGTTGTACAGTGGTGGAGAGAGAGAGAGAGAGAGAGAGAGAGAGAGAGAGAGAGAGAGAGAGAGAGAGAGAGAGAGAGAGAGAGAGAGAGAGAGAGAGAGAGGGGAGGGAGAGGGAGAGGGGAGAGGGAGCGGGAGAGGGTGAGAGAGGGAGAGGGAGAGGGAGAGGGAGAGGGAGAGGGAGAGGGAGAGGTAGAGCGAGAGCGAGAGAGAGAGAGATAGACTAATACAGTTATTCGTGTGCCTCTATCTCACTGTAAGATATTTGCTTATACTTTCTTGCTCAAACCAAGCTAGTCTACCGCTGCCAAATATAGTGGCGCTGCGTGCGATAGTATCATTTCCCCTTAAATGCAAATGCTTTAAAATTAAACTACATGACGTCATTCAGACCCGTCGGAGTTGTTTATTTTTTTAAGGGAGGGAGAGCAGCGATCAGGGTGATTATTAAGCAACGTATCGACCGAGACGTAGGCCTATAGAGGGGTCCGGGAACATACTTCCCGAGAATTCGTTTTAATTGGATGGCTTTAAAAACTATTCTGAGGATTATTTTGGATAGTATAGCAGAATGACTCTATTACATTGCATCAGGCACGTAAACATGATTGTATGTGTGTGTGTGTGGGGGGGGGGGGGGGGGGGGATTGAGATCGACGGCGCAAAACAAAGTTTCTAGGGAGTTCGGAGATATGCTCCTCCGTAAAATGTTCAAAACTGGATGTCCTAAAATGCAATTTCTTGCATCCTACAAGTAAAATACAATTCTGAATTAAGATTGCCTACCAATAATATTTTTTATTCAGAATTATTTAGCGGGGGGGGGGGGGGATTGCCCAGCTTCGCCTTAAAGGCACGGATCTCACCGGGTAGGTGTGTGTGTGTGTGTGTTTGGGGGGGGGGGGGCATTGATCAGGTTCACTGAATTATTAAATCGTGAATTGTTGCGTAGACCGCCGTCACCTAACACGGTGCTCACTGGAACTGTTTCGCTGCAAGCGTTTTGTTTGTGTGACTGTTTAAACTTTTGTGCACGCGAGTGGGGGTGGGAGAGGGTTCAGAGGTCGAACTCCCCTATGTTTTCTTTACAGTCTCAACCCTCCCCCTCTCCATAAACGTCGCTCACCAGTCTAGTCCCCCCCCCCCCCTCCGCCCCGGCTAAAATGTTTGCACCTGTCAGCTGTATCTCATTGAAATACATATATATATTATTGTGTATTATCAGGTGAAGTTATCAAACACCTTGTATCATCAACTATATATGCAAATTGTAATTTTTGAATGCTTAAAGGCACTCAGTGACGGATGGCTGACCTAATTAATGACCCAACATAGTATTATCTGAAAATATATACATTTGATTTGTCACTAAAAGTACTTTGTTCATCCACCTACGTAACCACCATATCCCACTTATTATTGATATTTCTTTGGTAAAAATAATTAAATTATGTTGACGGTCCATAATTCAAATGTCATGTCATGTCATAGGGTTTTACGTGCACATTCAGAACAAGTTGTTGTAGCGCACGCCTGTCGTGGGCACAATAGCCGGCCTTGGCCGGCTCCTCCGTCCATGACAGGAAAGGTGGGGGAAGGGGAGAGGAGGGACCGCCTGCACTGGCAGGTGCAAGGGAGCACCAGCAGCCCGATCAAATCGGTAGCAGGCGGGTGGGGGTGGTGGTGGTACTATGGAATTTGAATGGAGCAGTTAAATGCCAAAGAGGAAAGGGTGCGCAATTTTGATTGAGGGAATTTGGCGCAATTTTGAACGGTCGGTCGAAAGGTAAATGGCCGAGCTAATATAGGTTTTGATATTAGTCAATCGAGAGTAGCTCGTTAATTTTAGACCTTTACGATGGTGTGGTGTCTCCCTAGGTTGCCCATAGGGCCCTTATAAAGGGCCTGACCGCTTCTGGTCGAGGCATCACTAAGTACCAAGTTATTACCAGCAGCAAGTATTGGGGGTTTGGGTGGAGGAGGCTGATATTCTTTTGTTCAGCTTCCCCCGGGTGCATTGCAATTGTGTACTCGGAACGGTATTCTTTTGTCCGGTTCTTTATTAGAGTACGTGCTGGACCATTAAATGGGGGCGGGTGCATTGTTATCATTAGTCAATGCACCCTGTGTACTGATGCAGTGAGCGTGTAGTCTGTGTGAATCCTAGTTTTGTGTTACGGTTGTACATAGTCTTAAGTCCCTATTCTAGTGAGTTCAACGGTCATTCATGACCACCCATCCCCCTCCGTCATTGTATAGCACTGAATACAATGACGAAGGGGGAGTTAAACTAGCCTAGCTATCTAATTTGAAGGGTTAAACCCTTATAGTGTAGGTATTGGTTTAAATGCCTAGTGCTTGGCATACTTAACTTTATTACCAATGCAATAAAACGAAACTAATGGTGGCAAGTAGCAATTGTATACATATATGCACCTATCTAGGTACTTAGTTTGAAGAATTTTGATTCCCGCCCCCTAAATATAGGATTTTAGTAGGCTTACTTGGTTTGTCTTCAGGCTATCTGGATAGTTGGGTATCGGTTTTCCTGCATGTCTTTGCTTCTGGAACCCTAGTTGACTTACCTTAGTTTGCTAGGATGGAATGCATCAGTAATAAAAAAAAAAAACAAAAAAAAAACATGATGCGGGTGCAAAGACAAATTCGTGCAGTTTATGTACAGTTAGGTGTAGTGGGATTCTTGATCCGTGATTGGCTGGATTGGACCAATGAGAGTGCTGCAAAAAAAAAAAAAGCCGATAATTAGTGGTGATGATGATGATAACTAGTTTAACGTGCCCATATACCACTAGGGTTTCGAACACGCCCATCCGGAGTCCGACCTCCGATAAGATCGGTGGCCTGACTCGGGATGGAGGGGGAGGGGGGGGGGGGGGGGGTAAAAATGGGCAGAATTTTGAAAATAGCAATTAGTAAAAAAGTTAATAAATTAAAGAAAAAAAAGAAAAAGGTTACAAGCCAAAAATAAAAAAGAATTGACTGCTCGGCCGAATATTTATATAATTTGGAGCATTTTAGAAGGACAGTCCAAAATTAAATAAGAGAAAGAAGAGAGGATCGGACTATTTAATAATATTACAAAAAAGAAGTAATTTCGACATAAAATTTTGAACGCAGATCTAAACGTTTAAAGTCCGATCGATATGTCCACGCGAGTGGCCTCGTTAAGGCCGTTTGGGTGCACAGCTTAAAGGGACGAGATGGGTTGCATCCCGTCAAGAAAACCCCTAGATTGACAGTCGATAGACGTTGAAGGTGTAGTGCTGTGCTGAAATACAGATCTTGAGAAGCCGGATCCGTCTGAACGAGTAGAGTATCAGACTAGGGTATAGTCCAGTCGTCATGGGTTGGTATAGTGGTGCGGACGGGCCCGACTCCGGAGGATACGAGATGGTATCACTATAAAATAATGTAAAGTCTAGAAAAAGAGTAGTAGGGGCCGACCCCGCTTCCTATTTCTTCTTAGAGAGTGAGGCGGTCAATCTTCCAGTGCTGCTAGGACAGGCTCGGACATGTAGAGACTAAACGCGAACAACCGTGGCGTTCTGCAGAATGGCCGTCATACGAGTCACGAAAAAACAAGTCAACATAGTCAGACGGAGAAAAACGTGGAGGCGAGGAATCTCGCTGAAAAAGAATCCAACCTGGTGGTGCAGACTGTCGAAACGAGAAGCGTTCCAGCGTTCAATCTGTTCCAATGGCCGCATACATCCCAGTAGAAAACTTCATTTCGCTGACAAAAACAACGAAATGAAGGACCCCCAAGTCGAGCACACGAAAGCACGTGCAGTGTGCACAAGCGAAACAAACACGTCTTACCGCGTGGAGCTCCAGACTGGGAATGTGGTGTCCTATCTTGGTTGATTATCTAACGATGTTGATTGGCTGGTTAATTAGCCAATTGGGTTACCGCGACTTCGATCCTGTCTTAGTGAGAAAGAAAGAAGAAAACAAATAAAATAATAATGTGTCGTTAGCGGGTGGTGTATGCCAGTTGTCAATCACGAGCTTCAGAACATGAACATATTTACAGTAGAATAATATGGTTATCGTGGTTAGGTCTGGATGGCATTGGCATATCTAGTGGTTATTAATCACTCGCTACCGTCCCGCCGTTAATCCCCAGGTTGGAGTGCCTGGTCGAGTGCTTAAGATCGCTCTTCCATCCAAGGGATGTACAGGCGGGTAGTTTTGAATAATTGTTAATTTATATTGCTAAATTTATGCCAGCTAATTTGGTTGAGTATATGCTTTTACTTTTGTCGTTTCACCGTTCTGCCCCCGGGTTGGAATACGTGGTCTGTTCGAGTGCGTAGGGTGGATGTTCCACCAAGGGGGTCACATATGTCACGATTCAAGCATTGTCATATCTAGCGGTTATTAAATCATTCGCCATCCCGCCGTTGATCCCCGGGTTGGAGTGCTTGTTTGGTCGAGTGCTTAAGGTCGCTCTTTCGTCCGAGAGATGTACAGGCGGGTGGTTTTGAGTAATTGTTAATTTATTGCTGAATTTGTGCCAGCTAATTTTGGTAGGTATATGCTTTTACTTTTGTCGTTTCACCGTTCTCTCCCCGGGTTGGAATACGTGGTCTGTTCGAGTGCGTAGGGTGGATATTTCATCCAGGGAGTCACGGGTGTCACGAGTTAAGCAGCGTATTAATTACTTATCTTAATTATAGATCGCCACCTTCCCTCCGTTGGTCCCCCGGATTGGAGTGCATGTCGGTCGAGTGCAAAAGGTCGCTCTTCACTCCGGGAGACGTACAGGCGGGTGGTTGCGATCATTTTGTAATTTTAGTTTTTAACTTTATGACTGTCAGGAGCCCGATGGGTGTGCTACGGTTTCCCATCCTGCCTGCGATCATTCGGGTTGGTGGTCCGCGTCGACCGAACGCTGGCAAGGCGGGCAGTACGTGGCACTTATAGTTTTGGTTTGGTGGACTGGACGAATTGATATACTGCTTTGAAGGTTTTATGTTTTAGATATTTATCAGGGTTAAGTAAAAAGTTAGGTGTAATTGGTTTATTGTGGTTGGCTTCGGTTATTGATTCTATCATTAGTTTTCTCTGGCTGTTGTGTAGCGTGCAATCCAGGAGATAGTGTTTCATGTCTTCCCGGGTGCCACACTCACAGTCAGGGTTTTTATTGGTGAAAGAGCAGCTGTTGAGCTGCGAAGATTTACCTATGCGCAATTTTGTAATTATTTTATCCACATAAGTGTTTAAGTGTTTAGGTCGGATAGAGTTGACTAGTGGTTTGATGTTATAGTGCCATGTATTGGTTGTTAGGTCCCAGTTGGCCTGCCATTGATTAATGTAGTGTTTTCTTGCTTTTGACATTAGTTCCGATATTCCTAAAGATAGTGCTGTCATTTTGCTAGTGATTGAAAGTGCAGTTTTGGCTCCATAGTCAGCTGTTTCATTGCCAAGTATACCTACGTGAGCTGGGACCCATTCGAATACTACTATTAAATTAAGCTGGTTTAGTTTATGAAGTTTATTGTGGATGGCTGCGAGGATATCTGGCCTTGTAGATTTATTAGTTTGAAGTGATTGGATAGAACTAAGACTATCTGAAAAAATAACGCTTTTAGAGTATTGTTTAGTTTTAATTCATATTAGGGCTTCATAGATGGCTGTCATTTCTGCTGTATAGACTGATAGGTTATCTGACAGCCTGGCATATTTAACTAATTTAGAGTGTTTAGATATTTTTTCTTCAACTACTGCGAAGCCAACTCTGCCGTTATCTGGATTTTTTAGCCATCCGTGTAGATATGGATGTGCTCAGGGTAATTTTCGTTGGCTGCGGCTTCGAACAGGATTTTCTTAAATGGTGGAAATGGAGTTGAATCCGTAGCTTGTTTAATTAGATATGGTGTGTGGCACTCGACTGGCTGATTGATATGGTATAGTGCCACTGGCGTGTTATCTATACCTACTTCTATTTCTATTTTACTAGCTTTAGTGGCGAAAGAATCATTAAGATTTTGATTGGTTTTGAATACTAGTCCTGGTTTAGCTATGATAGGAGTGAGTTCCTGAACTGAGTGATCTAGTTTAAGAGAGTGGATTTTTAGATGATAATTAAGATGTTGAAGATTGCGACGATATTTCAGTGGCATAATGTTAAACTCAACTTCTAAGCTCTGTCTGCTGGTATTTGATGGAACTTTAGTTATGATTCTAAGAGCTTGGTTTTGAATAACATCTAATTTATGTAACAGTTTGGGGGTGGCGCAACTGTAGGCTTGGGTTCCATAATCGATTCTGGAGAGTATGCATGCTTTGTAAACCATAAGCATTGCCTCTGTTTGCGCTCCCCAACTGGTACCTGAGATGGCTCTTAACAAGTTTAGAGTATTTTTTGAGTTCCTGACTATGTCATTGATATGGTCACTAAAGGTTAGTTTTGAGTCAAAAGTTACACCTAGAAATTTAAATTTTTTGACTCTTGGAATTATTTTATCACCTGATTTAAGTTGGTGATTATCTGATTTATTGACTTATTAAAAAGCACATAGACAGTTTTAGTTTCTGATAGTTTAATGCCCCAGTCCAGGGCCCATTTGTTAAGTCTATTCATATCAGCTTGCATTAGGTGAAATAAATTAGTGGTTGTGTTGCCTGTGCGCCAGATGGCGCAATCATCGGCAAATAGTGCTGTGTTTAATGGCGTGGCCGTTTTTGTTTTTTCCTTTAGCATTAAGTGCTTTAGTTATGTCATTAATAAAAATGTTGAATAAGGTTGGTGAGAGGACCGAACCTTGTAGTATGCCATTAATTATTTCGGTTCTATCTGAATAGTGACCGTTCACTCTAACTGAGATTGATCTATTATGGATGAAATTGTTGATAAAATTAAACATATTACCTTTAATACCATTGCTCTGTAGTTTATTTAGTAGACCTTGACGCCATACCATATCAAAAGCTTTTTCAATATCTATGAATATTGTTAAGACCGTATGAGATTTTCGAAATGCATCATTAATACTATTTTGTAATCTAACTATTTGATCTATTGTTGAATGTTTAGTTCTAAATCCGCTCTGTACATTAGTTATTAGGTTATTTTCGAGTAGGTAATTGTTGAGTCATTTATTGATAATAGTTTCTAAGGTTTTGCACATGTGGGACGTGAGTGTTATCGGTCTATTACTTCCTGGGAGCGAATGGTCTTTTCCCGCTTTAGGGAGACTATAATTCAAAGAAAAATAGTGGCTATTTGGATAGCAGAGGTGTGACGTATTACTTTTTTAGTCACGTGACGGGCATCCAACGTCTAAGCGTTCAGTGTCAAAATGGCCGACCAATCTGTGTGCCAATAAAGCGTGGGCGATCTGTCCAATTAAGAACACCAGGACGGAAAAGAAGAAGAAAAAGTGCCACAAAGAAGAGGGCTACCTCGGTAGACGTCGACAGTGTCCGTGAAGTGGGAAAATTGTCCCAAAACGATACGGCCAATCGAGTTATCGACTCATTGACCAGTGTTGACAGGCAGACTTTTCGTCTTGTTTCATTGTTTAAACCTGCTATTATACTATTTAAATAATGTATTCGATATGCATACACTATATAAAGGCGTTCATTGGCACACAATTTCGTACCAAATGTTTTTTGCCCCAAGTATTTATTAACTAATTTTTATTATTATTATTATTATTATTATTATTATTGTTTATTATTTATTATTATTATTATTTTTTTTTTTTTTTTTTACAACATGCTTACTGGTAAAATAAGGATATTTTTAAAGCAAACATTCTATTATAGAAATGTTTTTTGATTATCAATGATTGAAAACAATATTTCTTTCATTAGTATTGCAATATTGTTTACAGTGCTCAGTTCTAAACAACGGATGTTTTGGGTTTTTTCTTTCTTCTTTAGTTGCGTTTTGTAATGGTTATTTGGTTCTATTGCACATAATAATAAATGTTTAATGGTTTGCATATATATTTGAAATTATTTTACATTGTGTATTTAAATTAAATTGATAAATTTATGCATTTAATTGGCCTCTCTGATCAGGCTTTCTGTCAGAAAATAATTTGCGGGTACGTAATAAAAAAACCAAAAAACGTTTATAAGACATAAAGTGTATGCACTAGTCACTTCCAGCCTCCGTTAACACAAGTCAACACTAAGTAGGTCTATTAATTTAATTTTAGTTTAAAAAAAGAAATGACTTCAGTTTCATTTGACAGAAATAGAAAAATACAATTGTTTTAAAAATAACCAAAAAAACAACAACCCCCCCCCCCCCCCCACCCAAAAAAAAAAACCCACACCAAAAACAAAACAACCAAAGCTATATTTTTGGGTGCAATGAAAAGAAAATATTGTAGTGCATTCGGTGGTGATGGCGGTGATGGTGGGTGATATTACCATAGTCTGCGAATGATGCTAACTGTTGGGAAGGACTGTAGGTGGATATGGGTCTGAAATTGGACACAGCAGTTTATGTACTCCCAACACATTTTAAACAGCAGTTCTCTTACTATAAGTTATCTATATTTATGGAAATGTATTCATTAATGTCCAAGATTTATGGGTATGTAATTTACCATTCGTTGCCTCTGACAGAAACCCTGGTTGTGCAGTGGATATGTCACTGGGCAAAAGGCTCTAGGTTTGACTTGCACTAGAGGTATGTTATTAATCATGTTATCACCTCGCATACAGTTATATAGAGAGATTGTGTGTAATCTACACTTGCTTAGGACAGACCTGTCAACCCTCCCGGATTCCGCGGGAGTCTCCCGGTATTTGATCAAATCTCCTTTTACCTGTGCGGGAGACAGTTTCTCCTGTTAAATGACATTTTTGTAAGCATAAAAAAAAAATCGATCCTCTTTTGTCAAAATAACAGAAGGGAAGTAACTCTGCCTTTTTTTTTCTCATTCGGAAAATGTCGACTACTTTCGGTTTCCGAGAATGTAACAGGCCGAATTGTCCCGACTGTTTAACCTTTGCCGAAGTGAGAATTGTGGGATAGCCTATTTATATTGTTAAAAAAGCACAAGAAGTTTATAAAATGACGTGTTATTATAATGTTTGTTGTCATCGTAATGGCTACGAAGCGTGTGTCGCTAATTCAACAGGCTGTGTATTGACATTCAGTGTTGCCATATAAAAAAAAAAAAAAAACTATCCAATTTAGTTCTAATAACACCTCTGAATTGTAAAATGTCTTCCCACTGGATTACATAATGAAAATGCAACTATGACGAATCTGAACTGCCAGACTCCCGAGTTGACAGCGATACACATGCATGTTAAAATCACATGTCACAGCAAGATAACGAAAAGACCAATTAGCTGTATAAACAAACTTGTGTCAGTTAATTTTGTATGTTTGTGCGGTAAAATGTTGGTTATAAGGGTACACTTCAAGAAATAATTTTTGTACAATTAAAAAATGTTGTGTTTGACTTTGACATAAAGTTACTCACGGAAATGGGTATAATTCCGGTATATTTCACACGATTGTCCGTAATGAGGTTTTACTTATGATTAATGAAAATACAATGTTTATTGCATCATTATAATGATTTTAAATAAGTACCACGCCACCGTTCCTCATTATAGTAAAAACTGAATATTAATTTATAAGATTTATATAAATTTGTCTTTGGTACTTAGGCACACTAACCACAAATGATAATGTAACGCAACCTGTAAGGCTATAAGTGTAATACCGTAAATGTACTAATTAAAAATTTTATTTCTTGTTCATGTTCTTAACATTTTTGGATAATTTTTTTTTTTTTTTAAATATGTATTAAATCATAATAATATTTAAACTTAAAAAAAAAGAAAAGAAAAAAATAAGTTTTAATATATATTTTTTTTAATGCCAAGATCTAAGGTTAAGAAGTATATATGACATTATAAAGTATTCATATAACTTATTGTAATAATGTTTTTTTTAAATCTTGCGATTTTGGGTTAAATTGTGTGAATTTAAAAAATCCCCTGCTTTTTGACAAAATCTCCTGCTTTTTCAACACACACCTCCTGCTTTCTCTTGACTAAAGGTTGACAGGTCTGGCTTTCCATACTTTGCGAATTGATATTTATTGTTCATTCAAGAATAATTGATTTAACCCAATATTAAATTTGTCAATGTAATTTATTTTGTGCAAGAAATGGTACAAAGTATAATACTGGTTTAAATAAAAACAAAAACTCTAAAAATTAAACGACCTACTTGGTGTTGACTTGTTTTAAACTATTTTTCTAAATACTACAGACATTGCATTGAAGACATAAATGTACTAAACATTGTTACAGAAGGGCAATTTTAATTTACAAGACATAAACCTACTGGAGAAAAACATGGCAATTTTTTTTTTATTGCATTCTAAACCGAGGAAGCACCGGTGTCATGTTCATTTATTATGCTGATATATGTGTTTCATGTCTTTCTGCAGGAGTGATTCAGATTTGGAAACACTGATCATTCACATCCTCATGTATGCTGTCATGTACACTAGTCAATCTGATTAAAATTAGCTCTAGTGGGTCTAGCCAGTAGATCTAATAGCATTGCAGGTGACATTTCATCTATAAATAACAATTTAAATATCGACGAATTACACTTCGCCTTTTATAGCGTTATTCGGGAGCATACAAATTCAAAAAATATCGGGCGAGACTATTTATGCAATAGGCGAACTTGTTGGTCTATTTCAACATTGAAAAAACAGGGGGAAAAGTGTAGTAATAAACTTTGGATTGTTTACTAGTATAAACAGATTTTATGGCTATACCATCACGGTTTTTTTCCGTCTTGAAACGAATTGTATATAACATTTTATATTGCAATTAGTTTCTGGTATACTTCGTAATTCACCCGAATTATTTCGCATTATCCCGAATGTTTTCAAATTCTTTTCAAATCACTGGCATGATTTTGCAAGTAAAGTTTTGATTGGTCGAATGAAAAGTCAACTGGACATGAGCTCCAACGGGCTGCTATTAGATCCACGTGTAATAGTGGAGCTAATTTTAATTAGATTGGTACACTAGTTTAACCCACGTGACATATTCTATTATGGATATCTCCTGGAAAACGCTTCTGATTCCCTGTAGGCTGCACCCCGATGATAGTGAGATAAATCAACTAACAGCAAATGTGGAGCACGGCCAAGTCGAGTAGACCCATACCAAAATGTGGAGCACGGCCAAGTCGAGCAGACCCATACCAAAATGTGGAGCACGGCCAAGTCGAGCAGACCCATACCAAAATGTGGAGCACGGCCAAGTCGAGTAGACCCATACCAAAATGGAAATGCTGTGGTTTCATTTCATCACTATCCGTATACGTTTGTAATGTCCAAACAAACACAAGGGTCTGTGTGGGGGTGGTGTTAAATGGCTAGATATTCTCTTGGCAAGGATATTTTTGGGTGTTGCTTTGGGGTTGTTTTGTGGGGTTTTTTTTTTGCTTTAAGTGCATGAAGTATATTCTGTAACTATTTTCCAACTAATACCACGATTTTTGATTGCCCTAGAATACTGCAACTAGTGCAAGTCAATAGTTTTATTTATTATTATTATTAATATATACTTTTGAACTTTTGGATAAATGTAAAGAACAAATATTTAATACATACTGTTTCCAAGTTTACAAATGAATCGAACCAATTTACTAACTTCATAAGCGTACAAGACAGGGTGCGGGGGGTGGGGGGGGGGCAACTGCTCACCCCCCCACCCCACCCCCCACCCCCCAGTGCTGTAGGCAAACCTCAAATTTGGGCACAAATTATACAGATTTTCGGCCATGTATTTCCATCATTCTACCATCAAAATTAGTTGTAATCCATGTAAAAATGCGTAGTAATTCGTAACCCTATATAGCTGCTTGGCAGTATTGCTAATGTTAATAAGTTTTATTATCCAGATTCGGGAAACGATGGAATCCTCGGGGATTCTGTTGTTTACCGAAACAGTGCAGTTTTCACGTTCATGGAAGAATGAACGTTTTTTTTTTTAGATCACGTGATAGCATTTTAACCAATCCAGACGCCTATTACGTAAAAATTAATTATAAAATGGAATAATTTAATTAAAACGTCTTGTGAGATAAACAAGTGAGGTTTGATATTTCAGATAAATGTAAGTTTCGTTTATAATCCACATTTAGAGAAATAAAAATAAAATAAGGATATTAAATCCATTACTGACTGCCTTTAAGCACTATATTGCACTATTTACCAAACCAATGAGGTATGTTGTTGTATTTAAAGCCTCTGAGTGTAAAACAAACAACAACAAAAAACCCAACAAACAATAACAACTACAACAACAATGATACAAAACAGAATACACCCTGCTGAATATGTTGTTTCTTAGCACTAGGAGTATCAGATTCAGGGTGTGTCATTGTTTCTTAGCACTAGGAGCATCAGATTCTGGGTGTGACACTGTTTCTTGGCACTAGGAGCATCAGATTCAGGGTGTGTCACTGTTTCTTGGCATTAGGAGCATCAGATTCTGGGTGTGTCATTGTTCTTAGCACTAGGAGCATCAGATTCAGGGTGTGTCATTGTTTCTTGGCACTAGGATCATCAGATTCAAGGTGTGCCATTGTTTCTTGGCACTAGGAGCATCAGATTCTGGGTGTGTCGTTGTTACGCGGCAATAGGAGCTTCAGATTCAGGGTGTGTGACTGTTTTTTGGCACTAGGAGCATCAGATTCAGGGTGTGCCACTGTTTCTTGGCACTAGGAGTATCAGATTCTGGATGTGTCATTTGTTCGTCAGGCGGTAGGAGAAGAAATGGTTTATTTGATGACACACCACTTAATACAATTTATTATGGTGATATTAACGTCGGACATTATGGTTAGAAACCACAAAGATAATAAGAGAGGAAATCCGTTGCCTTCATACCTACTGCCGATAAAACAACATTCAGGGCTATTTTATATACACTTTGACACATCAGCCATGGGGCACTAGTTGTAATGAAAAGAGATCGGAATCTACAGCGATAAATGCAGTTAGAGATTGTGTTCTCATAGGTTTGATAAATGCAGTTAGAGATTGTGTTCTCATAGGTTTGATAAATGCAGTTAGAGATTGTGTTCTCATAGGTTTGATAAATGCAGTTAGAGATTGTGTTCTCATAGGTTTGATTTTGTTCTTAGTGTCTTCATGGACATAATAGGTTAAGTATGCTTTAATTTGATAGTACATGTATATGAAGGAAACAAAAACGTTTGAAAAAGAGTGTGTGTGTGTGGGGGGGGGGGGGGGGGGGGATCTCAGCGAAGTCGTGATATCGTTATCATCTTGTATGTTGAATCTGTATCATTGTAATGTTTTTTTTTTTCCACAATTTGTTGTCGTCCCCTCTCAAAGCGAGTTTTAACGACACAATAGGTAGGTGTATGACCAGTACACCCTGATCTCTCTCTCACCAACAACTAACAACTAACCCTCTGTCCTGGACAGACAGACCAGATAGCTTGGTGTGTGTGTCCAGGACAGCGTGCTTGAACCTTAATTGGATATAAGCACGAAATAAGTTGAAATGAAAACTAGACACTCCTTAATTAAATCTTTTTTTCCTGATGGGGTATCGTTACACATTCATTCATCCATCCATCCATCCATCCATCCATCCATCCATCCATCTATCCATTCATCCATTGATCCACTCTGTCTTTAAACGGGCGATTATTGTATTAACTGTATTAATAACGTGTCAGTGAGCGAAGTGTAAGAGGCGATAATGTCTCCTCACCAGCTGTGGTCCCGGAAGTTACGCCTGAGTCCTGGCAACATCTGTTGCGGAGAATTGTTTTCAAACAGTCGACCAGTCGAACAGGATTGTGTTACACGGAACGGACGCTATACGGCCAAATCGAACTGTAAAATAGTTTTAAACGACAAAGTATGTATTTATCTACATCTATTTGACGGATTGTGTTTGGGGGTGAATTACAACAGAAGTTTGTTTATTTTTATTTGTTTATATAGTGATATCCGCTTTGTGTGTGTGTGTGGGGGGGGGGGGGCGTTTAGTTTTTCTTTGGCGTCTTTTGGAGGGTGCGTGGAGGAGGCGCATATGTCATTGTAATGGGGGTTTTTATGATTGCTGTCAATGTCGGAAAATCTAAAAGTATTATTAAACTTAAACGCATGAGAGTAATTTATCTTAGTTGTTAACGACGTGGTTCGGACTTTAGTGTAATGTAGAGTAAGGCAAAGTATGATATATATAAAGTGGTGTAGTGTATATAAATTAGCGTCAAACATTTCACAGTACTCTGTCAGTATTGCGGTTTATGTTGTATATACATTAGCGTCAAACATTTCACAGTACTCTGTCAGTATTGCGGTTTATGTTGTATATAAATTAGCGTCAAACATTTCACAGTACTTGTCAGTATTGCGGTTTATGTTGTATATAAATTAGCGTCAAACATTTCACAGTACTTGTCAGTATTGCGGTTTATGTTGTATATAAATTAGCGTCAAACATTTCACAGTACTCTGTCAGTGTTGCGGTTTATGTTGTATATAAATTAGCGTCAAACATTTCACAGTACTCTGTCAGTGTTGCGGTTTATGTTGTATATAAATTATCGTCAAACATTTCACAGTACTTGTCAGTATTGCGGTTTATGTTGTATATGTTCTCCGTATGCTGAACTACACACGTGTGGCCCGCAAGTAGGTTGATCAATACTCGCTATACAAGCGATTCTAAAACGTCGACATAATGTATACACATGGAAGAACTTAACATCTTACACAAAATTCCCGTTCCAGCCAATGCACCACGACTGGTATATCAAAGGCCGTGGTATGTACTATCATGTCTGTGGGATGGTGCATATAAAATACACCTTGCTACTAATAGAACATCGTAGCGGGTTGCTCCTCTAAGACTATATATGTCAAAATAGCCGATGATTAATAACTCAATATGCTCTAGTGGTGTCGTTATATATACAAAAACAATCATTATTATTATTTTTTTCAGCGGGAGTTAAAACCAGAACAAAAACAGTTTTTCCCCCTCTCATTTCAGACTGTCGCCACGTGATTAGCGTATGCTAATTATTAATCTAGCATGTTTAAGGACTAGGGCTAGATAGGGGGTAAATTAGCCTTTCCCCCACCTTTTTTGGTAAATGCTGAGGCTTAAAATTAATTCATATCGAGAAACAATTACGCATATAAAGGCGGGTTGATGAGCCTCTTTTCAAACGTTCTTGGTAAACGGTGAGAAGGTGTGGGTGAGATTAACGCATTTTACAGTGAGAAAAGTTAAATTTAAAGTTTGTTTTGTTTAACGACACCACTAGATCACATTGATTTATTAATCATCGGCTACTGGATGTCAAAAATTTGGTAATTTTGACGTATTTTCTTAGAGAGGAAACGCGCTACATTTTTCCATTAGTAGAAAGGGACAGACAGAACAGGAATTACCACAGCCTTTGATATGCCAGTGGTGGTGCACTGGCTGGAACGAGAAATAGCCCAATGGGCCCACCGACTGGGATCGATCCCAGACCGACGGCGCATCAAGTGAGTGCTTTACCACTGGGTTACGTCCCGCCCTTTTACAGTGAGAAAGTTCGACAGCGTTCGTTAGCTTTAAGGCGTCCAGTTGTGTACGTTATTTTAATACGAAGAAGAGGAAACGATATAAACGTCTAAACCACGATCCTGCCTCCCCGTTATTTAGACGGCATTTCCTCGCTTTCTCTCCAATTCAACCAATCGGATATTAGCATTTCGATCGTCTTAATGGTGAAGACACACCTAAAAGCCGTTCTAATAACAAGTCACGTGACCAAACTTATTTCGCCACAATTGGCCAGACATCATCACCAAGAGCTGTAGCTAGTAACGTTGTGTTAGTATGTATGTATGCCCACAAAAAACTGTCAAGTCAAATGTCGGAAATTAACGGGCTTATATCAAATGAATGTTCAAGCACGCTTGTTGTGGACAAAATGTCCGACTTAGGCCAGGCATTGTACCCAAAACAAGAAGGGGAAGGGGGAAAAGGCTTCCGGAAATTGCAATAAAAACTATTTTAGGTTAAAAAAAAACATTGTTAAATTGTATTTAAATGTGACCGGGACAATGACGCTTGCCCCGCCCATATCAAGTAAAGAACCAATGAAATGCCGTCTAAATCGGCTCAAGACGTTTCTTCAGTAATAAGAACGGGCTCTGCTTCGCTCCGCCCCTTCTTATTTATGAAGAAACGTCTTTATGCCTTCTAACCTACACACCCCTGCACGTGCTGTAACCTCACCGTGGTGCAGGGGTGTAACATTCTCTTTGAGAATGGCCAATACAGCACAAAATTGAAATTTTGAGTAAAAGTCAGTATCTATCAGTGATATTTGTATTTTTGCACAGTTCTTTACACTGTTTTTGTTTAAATCTTGAATTTTTATATTGATGTTGATCATCACTTTGTTTGCATTACCATAGTTTGATGCCCAATAGCCGATGTGTTTTTCGTGCTGGGGTGTCGTTAAACATTCATTCATTCTAACCTACACATGAATCTTTCAGAAGTGGAAAACACAAGTTATGTCAACGAATGATGTGTAAAAAACATATTTTCACGAATTGCGAAAAACTGAGCGAAAATGTGGTTTTCATCACGAGGTGACAAAATTCGTATTCTAAAAAAAAACCCCAAAACGCCAACCCAACACCATCATTATTGAATATCCTATCCTCATGGTATTGCGTTTGACAACTGTAAAATATACAGTCTGATTTTTCTTGGTCAATATATTTTTATTTTAGAGAGTTGGTTTAAACTTGACAGTTTGAAGACAACGGCGGTTAAATAAGTGGAAACATTCGTGAATTGCTTCAGCCAACACGATGAGACAACTGAAAGGAAGGGTGAAGGAAAGCAGGAAGGAGAAGAGGGAGAGAAAGATGGAAAACCTCAAAAACAAGGAGAAATTCTGGACCATTGTTCTACCTGTCCTTACGCTAGTTGTTTCACTCATCATAGCGTACGTCTACGTCAACAGTCGTCCGGGCAGCTACGTAGACTATGACGAATAAATCTTGTTTACGACTGATCAGTCCTGAGTTCAACCAGACCGAGCAGAAACACGTCCGGTAGACTGGTTTATGCGCTTCGCGGTAAAACAAAATGGCCACGTTGGGAACCAATCAAATAATTCGTAAACGTTAGTAAAACGTTTGCTGGCTGATAACTATAAATTTAAATATAACTACGAAGAATATAACGGATACCTCATTTACGTAATTGGCTTCTACCATCTACAAGGGATTGCGAGTAAATCATGCTTTACAATGTTCTACAATGGTGTTTACGTCTAACAAGTTGTTTATATGTTAACATAGAACCGCCATCGACATAACGGCATAATTTAGGGTTGTTTAGGGTTAAGCTAAAAAAGAATTATAATATGTCATGATACATTTTCACATTATGTTGGCTTAATTTTATCTTTAGTTTGACAAAACACCTACAGATATATAATTTTGTCGTTAAAGGGACATACCCTAGTTTTTAAACACTAAGGCATATTTTTGTCTATTATAGCCGTTTGTGATAACTGAAATCAAACTTTACTTAGAATTTATGATTTAGATTATCAATTTCCGTACTTTCGAACTGTTTTTGGTCATCCTGGTGTTTTTAATATCACAAAATGCATTTATCATATTTTTAAAACGCCTTGTGCGTCTGAGAAGTAACAGTTATGGAGTCGAGTTTTAGTCTATTTTTAGAGGGTATTTCACCATTTCAAAATCACAGACTCAGGTTTCCCTCAATTGTAACTTTATCCAGATGTGTTACAGGTTTGTAGATTAACTAAACTTGGTGTTAATTTTCATGGACTGAAACTAGGGTCTGTCCCTTTAAAACGTTTCTAGGTTCTGTGCTACCATATGCTTACATTTTATTGGCAGCCAGAAAAAATAGATATTATGACGACTAAATTTTATATTAAATATGATTTTATATTCTTGGAACCTAAAAAATATCAGAGGTAATTTGTTTTTATTGTTATTCCCGGAATCTGTAGTTAATATGAAAGTTGTATATCATGCACAATAGTTATTCTAGCGACTACAAAGAAAGGACCATCTATATTATGTTAGCACTAGTTTGACAATTACAGTGGATATAGCGACTAACTTTTGTATATAAAATTTGTCTAACAACTACAAGCAATATGACGACAGTGTACAGTTTCCCCGACAAGTTCAAACACTGAGACCAAGTTTTCGATCCAAGTATCCTATTACATGTACTTGTAAATACAATACCTTTTAGATATGTCTGATAGTATTTATTCTAAGAGTTTTAAAGTATCTCATAACTCCATACGAGTGGCTTGTGTACTTTTATTGCTGTATCATTGTATTTTTATTACTGTTAAACTCTTGTTTTTAGTTTAATCTGTACACAGGGTGAGACGTAAATAAAGAATCTGTCTGTCTGTCTGTCTTTCTGTCTCACAAGGAAATGACGACTAATCAGGAAAACTAATGATTTGACACCTACAATAATAAATCTACTAAATATTGAGTACAGTTGTTGAGAGAAACAAAGGTAATAAGATGATTAAGCATTGGATACAGTTGTAACAACTACAGGTAACACGACGACTACAGTTGTAACAACTACAGGTAACATGACGACTACAGTTGTAACAACTACAGGTAACATGACGACTACAGTTCTAACAACTACAGGTAACACGACGACTACAGTTGTAACAACTACAGGTAACATGACGACTACAGTTGTAACAACTACAGGTAACATGACGACTACAGTTGTAACAACTACAGGTAACATGACGAAAACAGTTGTAAAAACTACAGGTAACACGACGAAAACAGTTGTAACATTAGTTCTGGAATACGACGGTTAAGGGCACAACACCGCTATTTGTCGTCTCGTTACTTTCATTTCAGTTTTATTTTCGTGCTAATATCCAATTATCGTTCAAACACGCTGTCCTGGGCACAAACACCTCAGCTATCTGCGCTGTCTGTCCAGGACAGTGGGTTAGTTGTTCGTGAGAAAGAAGTCTAGAGAATGTGGTGGTCTTGCACCTACCATTGAGTGGTTAAAACTCGTTGTGGGTGGGAGCCGGTGTAGAAGGAACGCAGGTCCGTGGGAACCGAGGTCCTACGGACGTCGTATGTATATGGAAGAGGGCTTAGTAAGTTGGCAAACTTGTGCTCAATCTTTTTGTTGTTTATGCATTAAAATATGTTTTAAATCAAACAATATTTCTAAGTGAGGTATGCGGTCACATGGGAATGGGTGCAGAGGAGCTAAATGAGATTGTGCTCTAAATGTTGACTAGATAACTGAAAAGTTTTGATTTTTGTTCTGTGGTAGTCAGTTATTTGTGATATCATTCTGTTTTTGACACTATTTATTCGGAGACAGTATTTGCATTGAAATGCATGGTGGACGTAATGATGATGTGCAACCTAAAGCCTGTATACATTTGTTCTGTTAACTAAAAGTATATGGCTATTAGGTCTTGTGAAATAAAACGCAATATGGTGACAAAATCTTGCATACAAATCTGTTGTGAAATAAAACAAAATATGACCACACCATTTTTGTACACCACCGAGACACACCGTCGTTCATTGCGGATCACTATGGATCAATCGTGTTTGGATCACTAACGATCCATAGTGATCCGCAATGAACGACGGTGTGTCTCGGTGGTGTCATCAGACACAAGGCTGCTAAGCACTGGGGTCGCAGCCCGGTACCGGCTCCCACCCAGAACGAGTTTTAACGACTCCGTTGTTAGGTGTAAGGCCACTACACCGACTTCTCTCTCACTAACCACTAACCCACTATCCTAGACAGATAGCTGAGATATGTGCCCAGGACAGCGTGCTTGAACCTTAATTGGATATAAGCACGAACATAAGTTGAAATGAAATGACGGTGTGTCAACTACAGACAACAACGCGGATCGTTGTGCATTGTTCCGCATGGGACACATCAATACGTGGTGTGTTTATGTCAACTATATCGCCTGATGCGCGATCGGTCTAGGATCGATCCATGTCGGTGGACTCATTGGGCTATTTCTCGATCCAGACAGTACAGCACAAAGCCGTATTTCAGTCTCATAATCATTTAAATGGGCTGGATGTAGCCCAGTGGTAAAACGCTCGCTTGATAAGCGATCGGTCTAGGATCGATCCCTGTCGGTGGACTCATTGGGCTATTTCTCGTTCCATACATTGCACCACGACTGGTATATCAAAGGCCGTGGTATATGGTATTCTGTCTGTGGGATGATGCATATAAAGATCCTTAGCTACTAAGGAACAAATGTAGCGGGTATTCTCTCTAAGATTGAATATCAGAATTACAAATGTTTGATGATGATGATGATAACTAGTTTAACGTGCCCACATACCACTAGGGTTTCGAACACGCCCATCCCGAGTCCGACCTCCGATAAGATCGGTGGCCTGACTCGTGATGGAGGGGGGGTAGTTGAAAATGGACAGAATTTTGAAAATAGCAATTAGTAAAAAAGTGAATAGAACAAATAAAAAAAATAAAAATGTTACAAGCCAAAAATAAAAAAGAATTAACTGCTCGGCCGAATATTTATATAATTTGGAGCATTTTAGAAGGACAGTCCAAAATTAAATAAGAGAAAGAAGGGAGGATCGGACCATTTAATAATATTTGAAAAAAAAGGTAATTTCGACATAAGATTTTGAACGCAGATTTAAAAGTTTAAAGTCCGATCGATATGTCCACGCGAGTGGCCTCGTTAAGGCCGTTTGGGTGCACAGCTTAAAGGGACGAGATGGGTTGCATCCCGTCAAGAAAACCGCTAGATTGACAGTCGATAGACGTTGAAGGTGTAGTGCTGTGCTGAAATACAGATCTTGAGAAGCCGGATCCGTCTGAACGAGAGAGAGTATCAGACTAGGGTACATGAACAAGTGAACAAGTGAACAAGTGGGGACATCTGTCCCGGAATGTCCAACAAAATGGACAAATGTATCATCGTGTAGACAGAAAGTTATACAAACATGAACAAGTGGGGACATCTGTCCCGGCATGTCCAACAAAATGGACAAATGTATCATCGTGTAGACAGAAAGTTATACACACATGAACAAGTGGGGACATCTGTCCCGGCATGTCCAACAAAATGGACAAATGTATCATCGTGTAGACAGAAAGTTATACAAACATGAACAAGTGGGGACATCTGTCCCGGCATGTCCAACAAAATGGACAAATGTATCATCGTGTAGACAGAAAGTTATACAAACATGACCAAGTGGGGACATCTGTCCCGGCATGTCCAACAAAATGGACAAATGTATCATCGTGTAGACAGAAAGTTATACACACATGAACAAGTGGGGACATCTGTCCCGGCATGTCCAACAAAATGGACAAATGTATCATCGTGTAGACAGAAAGTTATACAAACATGAACAAGTGGGGACATCTGTCCCGGCATGTCCAACAAAATGGACAAATGTATCATCGTGTAGACAGAAAGTTATACAAACATGACCAAGTGGGGACATCTGTCCCGGCATGTCCAACAAAATGGACAAATGTATCATCGTGTAGACAGAAAGTTATACAAACATAACCAAGTGGGGACATCTGTCTCGGCATGCATCTGTATGTGAGTGCTTCCGCGAGTGTGTTTGTGCGGTGTAGTATTCATGTTTTTTTCTCTTTTTGTCATTCAAATGTTTTACCCAACAAGACAAGATAATACTTTATTTACACTCGGGCCGTTACACAACGGCATAGGCGTGACGTGTTCTGCGGAAAAACGTATCTAAAGAGTAATAGAAAAGCTCCATTTGTCTGTTGTAATCAACAGTGAATCTGTTTGTTGTGTCTGTGAACACCTACAGCCCGTCGTAAAACAACGCTCCACGCCATCCACTTTAACATCACATAGAGGGGAGGTCAGTCATGCGGAACGTCCGAAATGGACCAGGAAATATTACGAACGGGGGGTTAAACACAGTGTTCTGTGAGGGTAAAAGAGAACCACTTTTACCGTCTGCTCGTTTAAACATAGATTTCTGTGAGTGAGAGATAATGATGATAACTAGTTTAACGTGAAAATGGGGCAGAATTTTGAAAATAGCAATTAGTAAAAAACGAACGAGAGAGAGTATCAGACTAGGGTATAGTCCAGTCGTCATGGTTTGGTATAGTGGTGCGAACGGGCCCGACTCCGGAGGATACGAGATGGTATCACTATAAAGCAAGGTAAAGTCTAGAAAAAGAGTAGTAGGGGCCGACCCCGCTTCCTATTTCTTCTTAGAGTGGGGCGGTCAATCTTCCAGTGCTGCTAGGACAGGCTCGGACATGTAGAGACTAAACGCGAACAACCGTGGCGTTCTGCAGAATGGCCGTCATACGAGTCGCGAAAAAAACAAGTCGACAGTTAGACGGAGAAATGACGTGGAGGCAAGGAATCTCGCTAAAAAAGAATCCAACCTGGTGGTGCAGGCTGTCGAAACGAGAAGCGTTCCAGCGTTCAATCAGTTCCAATGGCCGCATACATCCCAGTAGAAAACTTCATTTCGCTGACAAAAACAACGAAATGAAGAACCCCCAAGTCGAGCACATGAAAGCATGTGCAGTTTGCACACGCGAAACAAACACGTCTTACCGCGTGGAGCTCCAGACTGGGAATTCAAATGTTTGACATCCAATAGCCGATGATTAATAAATAAATATCATCTAGTGGTGTCGTTAAACAAAACAAGCGCTTTAAGACATCGATGTCCCAATACCCATAAACACATCGACATGTCAGACCCACAAAAACCTCAACAACAACAGCAGCAAATAAACAAACAAAATAATTTTTAAAAACACGCAAACAACCAAAAAGCTGATGAATATAGCCTGACACATCTCAACTACTGATTAATGAATGGAGATCGACATAAACGATGTGTCACAAACGTGCCAATACACTTGCTCGCAACGGTTTTGCAATAAAGATATCTTTTATAGGCAATAGTTTTTTTCTCTGAATCGTCGCCAAGATTGCGTTCCAGAACATATGCGAGCATGTGTTTATATGTTATGATGTACAACCCACTTGTGCAGGGCCGTAAAGCATTATAGAAACTTAAACAAATTGAGTTTTAGACTATTAACTACTCAGTCCCCCCCCCCCCCCCCCCCCCACACACACACACACAAACAAATAAATCCTAGCTACGGCTCTGGTATGTACATGTATATACTGCTCATTAGACTAGAAATGGTCTTCATAGCACAAACATATCGATGTCCACACACGCGCACACACATATATGTTTGGCCCTGAACTAGGGTAGTACAAGACGCTACCCCGTATGCTATATTCAAACTGTCAACTGCCAGCAGAAAGATGTGAATTCGATCACACTAACAACTGGGCGTCGCGTTGAGTTGTAATGCTAGGAAGACACTGCACGATTATTACCAGTTGTTGGGACCAGTCGGCTCTTGGTTGTTGGGTACGATCTGTCTAGCCTTGTCGTTACGATAGCGTACAGCTGTAAGTTGTCGGGACCAGTCGGCTCTTGGTTGTTGGGTACGATCTGTCGAGCCTTGTCGTTACGATAGCGTGCAGGCTGTCGGTTGTTGGGACCAGTCGGCTCTTGGTTGTAGGGTACGACCTGTCGAGCCTTGTCGTTACGATAGCGTGCAGGCTGTCGGTTGTCGGGACCAGTCGGCTCTTGGTTGTCGGGTACGACCTGTCGAGCCTTGTCGTTACGATAGCGTGCAGGCTGTCGGTTGTCGGGACCAGTCGGCTCTTGGTTGTCGGGTACGACCTGTCGAGCCTTGTCGTTACGATAGCGTGCAGGCTGTCGGTTGTCAGGACCAGTCGGCTCTTGGTTGTCGGGTACGACCTGTCGAGCCTTGTCGTTACGATAGCGTGCAGGCTGTCGGTTGTCGTTTTATTGCTGGTGTCTTCAATGTGGCTTGCGACAAATCGGAACAAAAAGTCTCGGAGAAACGATTCAGAATTTGAATCTTGTGCATTAAGCGGTTGTTGGTGTTATCAAAGAATCGTAATCGTCAAACGATAAAGTGGAAATGTTTTCACACCCTGCAATAGATATCGCCCTTTCCATCCAATCAGAAAAAAGTTTTTGATTTCTACTTTTTGTCAATTATTGAAATATTCCTGTATCCTCGTCTCTCCATCCAGGTTTCATAGAGTTCCTCTTCTTCCTTTTTGTCACACGTCTCGAATATTTACAGTGGGCATTTGGAATCCTAGCGGAAGTGAATATTGTCAACAAAGTTTCGTTTACAAATGGAGCCATATTGCACTATTTTTACCATAAGAGAAAGGCATGGTCTTGAAATGAATGTTTTTCATGCATTATGGAAGCAATAAAAAAATTAGGGATCCAAAAGCATACTCCTCCAGAAAATGTTGAAAACTAGATGTTCTGAAATGCTGTGGAGTTGTAGAATGCAGGGAGCATTCTACAAGTAAACTCCATCGCGACAAATATAGATGCAACTCTTTTTAAATGTACTTTTTTTACGATTATAACTTCTGTATAAAACTATCTGTATGCGCTGAATATAGTAACACCACAGCGATGTAGCAAATTGCTGGAAAATTCAAATAATTACTACAATGAACAAAATATTTAATGTGCGTTCCAATCAATTAATTCATTACAATATCAATCGCAAATAATAACAGTTTATTACCCCAGCGGACACTCATAACAGGGAAATATTCTGCATTGGTCTAACGAACAATACTATTGGACAATTTGACGCTTACAAACCAATGACTTTGTCGGTACTACATATGACGTCATCACGATTTGACAAACACAAAATGACGTCATGTAGTTTAAAGAGTTTGCCTTTACGGGTCTCTGTTTTTGGTGTTAAATTAATAACAAAATGTCATTTTAATGCAATTCATTATAGATTTGGAAGCAGAATAAAGAGAACTTGTGTTTTTAAAATTATCTATGAACGTGATTAAATTACAACGTTATAGTAATTCTCAGAACAGTGCGTAAAGTGGTTTACATCGTTCCTATACAGGTTGGCCTTCGTGCATGTGCGTCGAAAATAAAGGCTTTTAGAGAAAAAATAGCTGAGGTAATAAATAGAATAACAAACTCGGTACCAGTTATTATCAAATTTATGCCTCTCGTGAAATAATTTTCATTTGTCACTCGCTAAAGCTTGTGACAACTGAAAATTATTTCACTCAGGACATAAATTTGATAATAACTGGTAACTCGTTTATTATCCTCTATATGTAGGACTTTGTATTACAATATCAATCGCAAATAATAACAATATGTAGGACTTTGTATTTAAAAACTGAATTGAACTAATTTTACTTTTGTTGGAATCGCGTTTACGTCAATTGTAGGGGTGTATGAGCATGGCCGCCTGTAAAATTTACCATATTTTTAAGGCTAATAGCCATGTTTTTATGAAGGGGTGACTTGTCTGTGCAATAAGTTAGGTTCTTCGTGTGTGTGTGTGTGTGTGTGTGTGTGTGTGTGTGTGTGTTCATATAAACCAAATATAATATGATTTGTACAATATAGACAAACCTGTCTTAAGCAGTCACACATGGGAGTAGATAAAAGTGGCCGCTTAAGACACATGGCCGCTGATTAAAGCTTGCCACATATATAGTCTTTAAAACATTTGTTGCTGTTTCTTGTTTTACCGTATGTACTGCCAATCAACGAATATGTGCTTCACAGATGACTATAAACCATGTCGTCTCCTTCAGAAATAATGCAAAAGGAATGTATTAAATTAACCGTTCTCAACAAGTATTTTTTCTTTCCCCATTTAAATATTTAATTCCTACTTCATGGAGTGTATTGTCATAGTAAGTGAATCAACAAATGTCAAGCGTCGCCTGCCCTGAGACAATTAGATGCATTCCAGAGTCTTACTTCCTTAACTGATACTAGTATTCCTGAAGATGTGAAGATCGGTTATTTGCTGCACCTTATCACTGTTGTTAAAATACCCCTTTTATATAATAGTAAACATTTACCGTGGCCGCTTAATACAGGTATTTTAGCGATTTGGGTTCCGATGTAGGTGGCAGCTGGCCGCGTTAGACAGTGACCGCTTATTACAGGTGCATTTACATTATAAATCGTTTGGGAGGAAGATGACCGCTGATTACAGGTGACCGCTAGGACAGGTTTGACTGTATATGTGGAGTGAGGGTGAGGGTGCATATGGGCGTGGACGAAGGATGGAAAGATAAATAGTTTCAAATACAATGGTATTCGCTTGTTTATAGTACAACTAATTATCCTACTGTCGGCGTCTTCATGGGAATCGTTTCTCGATTCTCACACGTCTTTTGAATCGGTTACGTCGGCCGTCGTAGTAGTCGTATTCGACAAAAATCGAGTTGTAACAACCAACAGAAAGTTGGCCAAATTTCTCCAACTCCTGACTTACGACGGGTGCCCTCAGATTAACATCTAATGGGTTATACAACGAGAATCGAGTTGTAAGAGCGCTCAGATTAACAACTAATGGGTTATACGACGAGAATCGAGTTGTAAGAGCGCTCAGATTAACAACTAATGGGTTATACGACGAGAATCGAGTTGTAAGAGCGCTCAGATTAACAACTAATGGGTTATACGACGAGAATCGAGTTGTAAGAGCGCTCAGATTAACAACTAATGGGTTATACGACGAGAATCGAGTTGTAAGAGCACTCAGATTAACAACTAATGGGTTATACGACGAGAATCGAGTTGTAAGAGCACAGTCGTAGAAGTCGTGACAGCAGAAAGTTCTACGACTTCTACGACTGTGCTCTTACAACTCAATTGCTCGATAACCATCGGGATATCGCGATTCTGGGGAAGGCTGAATAAAGTATAACACTTATAAGAGTTCCTTTGTTTACATTTCCTACCCACCAAAATATTCAGTTTGAAATTACAAAACTAAGAATAAGCTCACTTAATTTAATAATTAAAATGAAAGATATAAAAATTCTAAACGAAGAACGATTCTTCCATTTTTGTTTAAACATGACTGAGACAGAAATACACTTTTTACTACAATGTAACACATTTCACGAATTATTAAGAAACATATATTTAAAAGACTTAATCATTTAAAAAAGAACATACAAAGATTGCAATTCAAGATGAATTTAACTTAAGTTGATTGGTGCTAGTTCTCCTTAAATATACACAACTTACGTACGTTTATTATCAAGGCTCGTGAAACAAAACAATATGCATATTTAAATTGACAACACTTTTCATTTATTAATTAATTTTATATTCACTTTTAACATTACTGTTAATTAATTAGTAGTGTATTTATATATTTACATTGCAATGCATGCATCTGTGGAACACGCTGCGGACTGATCGGCAATCCAAACAAACATAGTCATATGAGTATATTCGTATTCTTATTTTTGAAACAAACAGCTTAACCCCATTTTTAATGATTAAGGGTGAGAGATGATAGTATTTATATAACTATGGTGTACATGTTGATTGGAAAGCTGTATATAGGCTGTAATGAACCAAATAACATCCAGCTGGGTCAAAGTTCGAGGTGCACCGAACTTTTCATCCCACAGTTGAGGTTACCAGTTGTGCCATTGGTGACAAATGTGAGAGTTTGTTGTGATAAAACGTTGGTTCATCTGGCCAGTAAATTCCTGTAGTTTAATTTGAACTAGTGTCAATGTACCAACTACCATTGTGCTTGAAATGTGTGCGACAACCTACTAAAAATAACATGAAATTTGTGTTCGGAACTAGGGTAACCATAGACGCTACCCGATATGTCTAAAATGAGCAGCTTACCCCTACCCCTCCATTTCTTCCGATTTACTTTATGGGTGAGTGGTGGTAGTATTTATATCCATGGTGCATATATATATATATATTGATGTGCTGCATGTAGAAGTGAGTTTTAGCCACATGTTACTATTGTCGTCTATGGGATGTGATTTGGTGGTATACACCCTATAGCAGTTTGATTTGATTTGATTTCATTTCAAATTATTTTCGTGCTTATATCCAATTAAGGTTCAAGCACGCTGTCCTGGGCGCACACCTCAGCTATCTGGGCTGTCTGTCCAGGGCCCCGTTCCACGAAGCGATCTTAGCCCTAAGATTACCTTAGGCGCATAGCTACCGTATGCACTTAAGTTGATCTTAGGGCTAAGATCGCTTCGTGGAACGGGGCCCTGGACAGTAGTTAGTTATTAATTGTTAGTCAGAGAAAAGAGGGTGTAGTGGCCTTACACCTACCCATTGACTCGTTAAAACTCGTTCTGGGTGGCTGCGAGCCCTGTGCCTACCAGCCTGTAGTCCAATGGCTTAACCACGACGCCACCGAGGCCAGTATAGCAGTTTGATGTGACGGCTCTATTTAAGCAAAATGTAATAATTATTCTTCAGGACAGTGTGTTCGAGTCGAATGTCTGTAATTAAACGGAAATTGGTCTCCCATCTGTGACATACAGGCGTGAATCAGCAGACGTAGTGTAAACCGATTACTATGACAACAAATCCAAACAGTTAATATCAGTTGGCGTCATGAAGTCACGCAGGCGCACACCATGTACAGTATAAAGCACAGCCCTTTGTAATTTGTTGTGTTTATCCGCTGGTCGGAATTTGCACTATCTATGTTATTCGAATAATGTTAACGTACTTATCATCGTTATCGTTTTAATTGTATAAGCAAACATACAAGTGATAAACAAAGAAACAAAAAAAAGGTTTGTTTTCATTTAACAGCACCACTAGAGCACATTGATTTATTAATTATCGGCTATTAGATGTGAAACATTTGGTAATTTTGACTGGTAGACATCAGAAGTAACCTACTACATTTTACCATTAGCAGCAAGGGATTATTTGTATGCACATTCCCACAGAAAGGAAATCACATACCACAGCTTTTGACCAGTTGTGGTGCACTGGTTGGAACGAGAAAAAAGCCAATAAGTTGAATGGATCCACCGAGGTGTTTCGATCCTGCGACACAAGCACCTCAAGCGAGTACTCAACCGACTGAGCTAAATCCACCCTCAGGCAGAGTTTGAAACAGTTTTAGAGTCCAAAGTATTTTAAAGTTCATAAAAAAGCCCAAGGCTGAGAAATCGAGATAGACTGTAGACAATTTGGAATAGGCCAAAACAAAACGCAGTGAGTGTTCTTTATAACTGAGAGCAATGTAGGACAACCAAAAGTAGACAAAACAAATAAGTTCGCCTCAGACTATTAGAGATATTATATGTATTTAAAGACGTAGATCCACTTTCGAAGGAGGATCCAAATGTGTGATGTCCTTGATAAGGTGTCGTCCGAGCCACAATCATGTACAGACCGCTGAAGTCGGTAATAAAGTTAAAAGTTTGTTTTGTTTAACGACACAACTAGAGAACATTGATTTATTAATCATAGGCTAATGGATGTAAAACAGGTATACCAGTCGTAGTGCACTGGTTGGAGCGACAAATTGCCCAATGGCCCCACCGACGGGGATCGATCCCAGATTGACCGGGCATCAAGCGAGCGCTTTGTAACTGGGCTATGTCTCGCCCTGCACACACTGTATTATGCTGATAATGATCATGATGTCCCAAGAAATAATTGCTAGTTTCTTCTTTTATATTTTGTGTGTGATTTCTATATTTTTTCAACTGAATTCATTTGTCTTCACGTAAGCATATTAAAACTGTATGATAATAATAGTCGAATTTGCACATATACATGCATTTATATTTAATATTTAATGATTCCACATAGAGAAACAATTGTTGCACAGCAGTTTACTGGGAAATATTGTTTTTTAAAATACTAAGGTAGTTTTTTTTATAATATAATAATAATACATTATAAAAATACTATTAAAAGTTCTAAATGTAGTTAGTGATTCGAGTTAAGTCAGTTTGCCCCCCCCCCCCAAGCTATATAGTACCCACGTTTTTCGTCACATGAAACGTTATCAATACAAAATATTTCAAGAACAATATGTTTCCAAAATATTACACCATATCTTATTACTTTATTAATGAGCATCCGGACTTTCATATATGATATAACACACGATAAGTCTACATCTGATAAGCCATTGGAAAGACAGGTACCAACGCGGATTGACGCCTTAATTCCTCATTGGTAATGAATGGCATGGGATATGTATCATTATTACACGTCAATCGTTTTTGAGGCCGATACCTACTGGCCATGTTCGATGGACATTCGGAAACATTCGGTATTCATTCGGACATGTTCGGTGTTCATTCGGGCACGTTTGGTGGTAAACGGAAATGCCCGGTGGTTTCCGAGCTCTCCCGATGTTTACCGGTGAAACAATAGCATAATAACTTTGAAGAATACAAACACGTCTTCATCCATATTTTGATCCACAGTGTTCACAGCCACATTTGATAATATAGCGATATGTCGCAAACACAGTTTCCTCCCCTTCGCACTGAAGCGCCACCGCCTTCATGATTGACAACACGTCTCTACAGCACGTGCAGACATACCGGAAGGGTCTGTATAGTACCGGAGAAAACGACACACGTGGTAGGGTTCGAGATTTGTAACAAAAACCTTCACATCGGGCCAAAAGTATATTCTGAAAAAACAAGAAGAGTAATAATCATAATAAAGTAGAGGATATTTGCCACATTCAGTGAAAATTGTAGGGACATCGGTCAAATATTGTTAACATAGCAACATATTCAAAATTGTAAGTACAAAATGCGCCGCCAAAAGGTAAGTGAAATTGTATCTGTTTTTGTTTCTTTCAAAAGGTGGCCATTGTTCCCACCGTCATGCTTACAGATTGCACCCAAACCTTTTTTTTCAGTGAGAAAATGGTGCACGTGAAACTTATGTTAACACTGTTCATGTTTGATCAGGGTTGGGAGGCCCTCCCAGGTAGGGTATATACTTATATATAACCGGCCAGAGTGGCGTCGTGGTTAGGCCATCGGTCTACAGGCTGGTAGGTACTGGGTTCAGATCCCAGTCGAGGCATGGGAGGTTTAATCCACATACTGACTCCAAATCCTGAGTGAGTGCTCCGCATGGCTCGATGGGTAGGTGTAAACCACTTGCACCGACCAGTGATCCATAAGTGGTTCAACAAAGGCCATGGTTTGTGCTATCCTGCTTGTGGGAAGCGCAAATAAAAGGTCCCTTGCTGCCTGTCGTAAAAGAGTAGCCTATGTGGCGACAGCGGGTTTCCTCCAAAAAAACGCAGTGTCAGAATGACCATATGTTTGACGTCCAATAGCCGATGAACCATGGACAGAGGCAGACACACAGACAGTCAGACAGTCAGACCTACACACAGACAGGCAGGCATATACACATACACAGACATACGTTATGAACCATGGACAGAGGCAGACACACAGACAGTCAGACAGTCAGACCTACACACAAACAGAAAGAAACAGGTCACGGTATATGCGGTGTTTCACCTTGGAACACTACACATACACGACTTGATTAGTTCAGCGTTGGCACTATGCCTCATTCACGAGTAGACTCGACTCGCGAACACCGGTCCTGGGAGAGTCAATTTAAGCTGAGAATATTGTTTCACCAGGATTCACTCAATTGCCGCGCACCGGAACATTAGTCTCGGGGGGATGGGCGGCGGGGTTGTTCGGTGGAGGGAGATTTCTACCTGGTGTCATGAATTGTGTGCGTTATTTAACACAGCCCCGGTGGACTTGTGGAAGATCCAGATAAACCAGAAAACACCGTTCGCACGTAATCAGTTAAGATAATCACAGACCTTGGTTTTTAAACACTACGGCGTACTCGTCAATATCAGAGCCGCTTTTTATCTTTGAAATCAGTCATTACTTGTATTTTAACGTTTAGATTATCGATGTTTGGTCATTTTGGGGGTTTTAATACTACGAAATGCATTTGTCATATTTTGAAAAACGCTTAAACAGTCTAGACTATTCATACAGTCTAGGAATTATGAGAAACGAGGTCTAGTCCAGGTTTCGAGGATATTTCCCCGTTTCAACGCCACATATTCTTGTTTCCCTCTATTGTAACTTTATTCATTTTCACTGGTTGAAACGGGTCTGAAGAAATTATGGCTGATGCTAACCATCGATCTTTCAGCTACGTGTGGAGTTTCAGACATGTATTGCGCGATTGTTAACTGTACGAATAGCGTGTATGAAAACAGGCCGGTGTGTGATGTTTCAGACGTGTACGACTAACGTGAATGAAAACAGGCCGGTGTGTGATGTTTCAGACGTGTATGAATAACGTGTATGAAAACAGGCCGGTGTGTTATGTTTCAGACGTGTATGAATAACGTGTATGAAAACAGGCCGGTGTGTGATGTTTCAGACATATTGTACGAATAACGTGTATGAAAACAGGCCGGTGTGTGATGTTTCAGACATATTGTACGAATAACGTGTATGAAAACAGGCCGGTGTGTGATGTTTCAGACATACTTTATGAATAACGTGAATGAAAACAGGCCGGTGTGTGATGTTTCAGACATATTATACGAATAACGTGAATGAAAACAGGCCGGTGTGTCATGTTTCAGACGTATCGAATAACGTGTATGAAAACAGGCCGGTGTGTCATATTTCAGACGTGTATGAATAACGTGTATGAAAACAGGCCAGTGTGTGATGTTTCAGACATATTGTACGAATAACGTGTATGAAAACACGCCGGTGTGTGATGTTTCAGACATATTGTACGAATAACGTTAATGAAAACAGGCCGGTGTGTGATGTTTCAGACATATTGTACGAAATAACGTGAATGAAAACAGGCCAGTGTGTAATGTTTCAGACATGTATGAATAACGTGTCTGAAAACAGGCCAGTGTGTAATGTTTCAGACATGTATGAATAACGTGTCTGAAAACAGGCCGGTGTGTGATGTTTCAGACGTGTATGAGTAACGTGTATGAAAACAGGCCGGTGTGTGATATTTCAGACGTGTATTACGCAACTGTTAGTTGTATGAATAACGTGTATAAAAAAAAAGGCCGGTGTGTGATGTTTCAGACGTGTACGAACAATGTGTATGAAAACAGGCCGGTGTGTGTTGTTTCAGACATATTGTATGAATAATGTGTATGAAAACAGGCCGGTGTGTGATGTTTCAGACATATTGTATGAATAACGTGTATGACAACAGGCCGGTGTGTCATGTTTGAGACGTGTATGAATACCGTGTATTAAAAGAGGCCAGTGTGTGATGTCTCAGATATATTGTACGAATAACGTGTATGAAAACACGCCGGTGTGTGATGTTTCAGACGTGTATGAATAACGTGTATGAAAACAGGCCGGTGTGTGATGTTTCAGACATATTGTATGAATAACGTGTATGAAAACAGGCCGGTGTGTCATGTTTCAGACGTGTATGAATAACGTGTATGAAAAGAGGCCAGTGTGTGATGTTTCAGACATATTGTACGAATAACTTGTATGAAAACACGCCGGTGTGTGATGTTTCAGACGTGTATGAATAACGTGTACGAAAACAGGCCGGTGTGTGATGTTTCAGATATATTGTATGAATAACGTGTATAAAAACAGGCCGGTGTGTGATGTTTCAGACGTGTATTACGCAACTGTTAATTGTATGAATAACGTGAATGAAAACAGGCTGGTGTGTGATGTTTCAGACGTGTATAAATAACGTGAATGAAAACAGGCCGGTGTGTGATGCGACTTACCCTTGTTTCACACTGTTTCCTGGGATGACGGACTGTCTCCACGAAGTAGTGCCTCATACACCGGTTCTCCCTTCGCACAGCCATCACGCATATGCAGCCGAAGCACACCATAGTGCAGATTAACGACGGGAAATAGTTCCCACAAACACTGGTCATTTTACTCCCACTCTGAAACAGAAATATCGGCTATTATTCCATAATGAGCATATATGTGTAGTCTTATTGGTCGAAAGCCAGTCACATGACCTTCCGTAAATAATTATATTGCCCTCAGTCGGTCCCACCGCTCCGATCACAAGTGATACTGCCATCGGAGATTTAAATGAATGAATGAATGAATGAATGAATGTTTAACGACACCCAAGCACGAAAAATACATCGGTTATTGGGTGTCAAACTATGGTAAATGCAAAAACAATGTGATGATCAACATCAATATAAAAATTCAAGATGTCGGAGACTTAACCAATGGAAACAAATAAAATGAAAAGAAATCGATCCCATTAATGAGTAAGTAACGAAATGCAACGTCAACTGCTACATTAAAATGTAAACAACACTAACTTGTGACACCCCCCCCCACAACACACCCCCCCCCCCCCCCCCCCGTCAAAAAACAAAATAAAATAAAATACAAAAAAACAACAAACAAACAAAAAATCCCTTTATTCATATTGAGTTTAATTCTGAAAATACAACAAAGACAAGGTCAGTACATGTTACATGAAAACGCAGTTGGATTCGGCACTCCCTGGATTTTATGTTACAAATGTTCAGTAAATGTTCAGTTCAAATTATGTTCAGATTTATCACATTTAGGTTTTTTTATTTTGTTATTAAAATGATCTTGACACTCTTGCTGTCTCTAATTACATTTTTGTCATCGTAATATTTTAAAGGTTTATTTCTGCATTCCTCTGTTTTACTGCCATACAACGTTATAGGATTACGTGGTGTCACTAAATAGCATCAGTCAGAACGCATTTCGGAAAATTATAAGCATTGACGTATTTCGATTCTGATAAACACAGCAGGAATGCCAGACACGGCCGAACAGTGTGTGTGTGGGGGGGGGGGCGCTAGTAATTCTAAATAAAAAATATTATTGGCAGTAAATCTTAAGGCAGAAATGAAATTTACTTGTAGAATGCAGGAAAATTACATTTCAGGACATCTAGTTTTCAAACTATTACGGGAGAGCATACACTCGATCTCAATCAGCCCCCCTCCCCCCCCCCCCCCCCCCCCATGTCAATTTGCTTCCATCGTGCTTGAATGTACGACTGTTATGAATGTTAGGTGATAACACAATTTTGTTTTACCATATTTCGGACAATATAAAGTTTTATGGACCGAAGAAATTGATACTGCAGTGTATGTATGACGTTATACTATCATTGTTTAATTTGCAGGCTTTTCATTAAAGAATACTGATATCGACAACAGTCACTCTTGTTGCGCAACAAATGTATGATCGTGAAGACTGCTTTTGCAACAAAGTTGGACAAGGCGGGACAACCTGCAACATGTTGTAAGATTTAGCTTCATGCTTCATCTTTTGGACATATATTGCAGCTTGTCCCCACTTGTAACCAATCGGACACTTTAGATGTGCCATGTGACCGAAGTTCTACATCACATAGTATCCAAAATGGTAGCATCAACAAAAGAGGAGAAATGATGGTCTCACCACGAAGTAGTTAAAGTGATCAACCTTTATGGCAATCCAAAACAGGTGCGTATGCCGTGATTACATTCCTCTTTACACACACGGATCACAGGATGGGAATTCTGTGGCTTGTGCTAAACAAATTCCACGAGACACAATAATTTCCACGAAATTGCCCGATTCAGCATCAATCTCTACTGCTGAAAGCTGGGAAATCACTAAAAAAGCCCTGGAACAGATTAAGGATTCATGTACATGTTTTGCATCAATCTCTGCTGCTGAAAGCTGGGAAATCATTAAAACCCTGGAACAGATTAAGGATTCATGTACATGTTTTGCATCAATCTCTACTGCTGAAAGCTGGGAAATCATTAAAACCCTGGAACAGATTAAGGATTCATGTACATCTTTTGCATCCAAATATATTAAGGGGGCGGGACGTAGCCCAGTGGTAAAGCGCTCGCTTGATGCGCGGTCGTTCCCCGTCGGTGGGCCTAGTGAGCTATTTGTCGCTCCAGCCAGTGCGCCACGACTGGTATATCAAAGGTTGTGGTATGTAGTATCCTGTCTATGGGATGGTGCATATAAAAGATCCCTTGCTACTAATGAAAACTTTCATAGACTGTGTCAAAATTAACAAATGTTTGATATTCAATAGCCGATAATTGCTAAATCAATGCGCTCTAGTGGTGTCGTTAAACAAAACAAACTTCTTCCAAATATATTATTTTTACAGACTCGTCTCCAAGCTTTACAGCACATGGAATTGGAGCACCCCTTAGTTGGGATGGTGATACGAAAGTGTCTTTTTATCCATTGCCAATAAAGATGTTATATTTCATTGGGTACCCAGCCATGTTGGCATTAAGAGCAGTGGAAAGGCAGATGTTGCTGATAAGTCTGCTTTGAATTTTATATTTATATCATGTGTCCAATGGCTTTTTGAACATATGATAAATATAAAATAGACAAATCATCAGAAAATAAATATAAAATATGAAATAAAGCTTTACAGAGATAGAAATATTCGGTCTATGTCGGTATCCCCTACAGTGATTTTAAATATACTCTTCAAAAAAAGAAACGCAAAAGGGTACACATGGGTTATAACTCAGATTTTATGTTTCCTACCGGTTCATGCTTTGTGAATATAAGGTCATTGCATGTCCCAAACACATTCCCACGGTTACATTCGATAAAACGCAGCTACTGTACAATAAAGTTCCAAAATGTGAATATTCGCAAAAACGCAGCCACGTGCAAACCATGTCACCACTGCACGTGCGTTGTCTGAACGTGCAACATGAACACCAACAGTATAAAAGTGCAGGGTGTTCGCTTGCCTGGCCTCTGTATCTGGCCGACAGTTGACAATCCAGGACATTCCACGTCTCAGTGAACCGCAGAGAAACAATGCCATCGGCCGACTAGACGCAGGCGAATCCAGAACGGCCGTTGCCAGGGCATTCCATGTGTCCCCAAGCACCATCTCCAGACTGTGGGACCGTTACCAGCAACATGGATCAACACGTGACCTCCCTAGATCCGGTCGACCACGGATCACTACCCCCGGGCAGGACCGCTACATCCGGGTACGCCACCTTCGGGAACGATTGACTACTGCCACCTCCACAGCCGCAGCAATACCAGGTTTGCGCAGGATATCCGACCAGACCGTACGGAACCGCCTACGTGAGGTAGGAATTCGTGCCAGACGTCCAGTTCGAGGTGTCATCTTAACACCACAACACCGTCGACTCCGACTGCAGTGGTGCCAGATTCATCGACAATGGCCTCAACTGCTATGGAGACAGGTGTGATTCAGTGACGAGTCCCGATTTCTGCTCCGACGTCATGATGGAAGATGTCGCGTGTATAGGCGTCGTGGTGAACGTTATGCGGCAAACTGCGTGCAGGAAGTGGACAGATTCGGCGGGGGTAGTGTCATGGTGTGGGCAGCCATCTCACACACTGGTAGAACTGACCTGGTCCACGTGCAGGGCAACCTGAATGCACAGGGCTACATTGACCAGATCCTCCGGCCACACATCGTTCCAGTTATGGCCAACACCAACGCAGTGTTCCAACATGACAACGCCAGGCCTCACACAGCACGTCTCACAACGGCTTTCCTACAGAACAACAACATTAATGTCCTTCCTTGGCCATCGATATCACCGGATTTGAACCCAATTGAGCATCTATGGGACGAGTTGGACCGACGCCTCCGACAGCGACAACCACAGCCCCAGACCCTGCCCGAGCTGGCAGCAGCCTTGCAGGCCGAGTGGGCCACCATCCCCCGGGACGTCATCCGTACTCTGGTTGCTTCAATGGGCAGGCGGTGCCAGGCAGTTGTCAACACACGCGGAGGCCACACCCGGTATTGACTCCAGATGACCTTCACCTTGGTGGTGTGTCCTATCACTTACTCACAATGGACTAGAGTGAATTGTGAACAATCCTGCAACATTTGGTAATTATCGGACTCACCATTCAATAATTAAATCAATTCTCCAAATGTTACGACAATGTGGTTTTGCGTTTCTTCTTTTGAAGAGTATATATTAATCAATATATTTTTTCGACTTAGCAAGATGATTTGGTAGATGCGGTCGCGAACAAGCTTCATTCTGTCACACCAGTCCTGGTAGAGTGATAGTCATCTTACAGGCGGTGCAGGAAGGATGAAGTGTTATTGTGTCGTGTCCGCATCGGCCATACATACTTGACACATTCATTTGTTTTAAAAAGAAACCTCCTCCTCAGTGTGAACAATGTCAGTGTACACTAACTGTGCGTTACATTTTGGTGGGGGGTGATCATCTCAAGCCGACGAGAAATGATATAATTGGTGACAGAAATGTTTTGGAATCTTTTAAATTCCACCCAGAATTAATTTTAAAGTTTTTAATGTACTTAAAGTTTTTAAAGCACTTTTTGTATACAAAGTTTAAAAATATACTTACCATTGATATTTGTATTGTATTATACGTTTCCTTACACTGTAGTTTTACATAATTATATAAATACTGTTTTTAAATACTTCCCTTTTGTGACACCCAATAGCCGATGTTTATTTCATTTTTTGCTAGGATTTCGTTAAACATTCATTCATTCATTCATTCTGCATTCACTCATTCATTCATTCATTCCTTTATAAGCAAATCCCTGTCTTGAAAACGTTTCAGGACCCGAGTACAAAGACAAAGGCAATAGAAAGGTATCTATAGCTGGGAAGGGAGGTGGTGGGGTGGCAATGATCAGGGTTTTCTACGAGAGAATTGTCTGTTTTTAAAAAAACCCAACACATTTTCAAACATGGTAAATGTCGTCTATTTTTAATTAATTGCTATAATGAAATGTAAAGCCGTATATTCATGCTAACTGGTTGGGAATCCGGATGAAAATCACCCATTTAAATACATTGTTATAATTAATTTAAAAAACAAACAAAAGTAAATAAGAAGCTTTACATGATCATATTTTCCATCCAATTTCATTTTTGCTCATTTTTTCTTTTTGAAATTCTAAACAAATGCAGGGCCGTAGCTAAATGTTTTTGTTTGGGAGGGTGGGGATGGGGGCATGTGAGTATTTAATATTCTAAAGCTCCTTAAACGGTTAAGAAGACAATTTTCTTTAAGTTTCTATGAACATTTCCGGATTTTGTTCTGGCTAGCTAGCTACGGCCCTGAAATGTCAAGAACCTGCATCAAATGTGGACGAAAGCGGATCCGGTTTATCCTAGTAGTTCATGTAGCACGTGATACGGGTCACGCGCTTCAGGGGACCACGCGCTGATGTGTACATTTATTTCCACCAGGTCATCCCCCACCCTCTCCCTGAGGGAGTTGCAAAATATATATCCTGGGAAGAGGACCCGCTGTTATTTGTGCCCCAGGCCCCGCGGATCCTTAAACCAGCTCTGGATGACAGTATAAAAATGTATCATCAGAAAGTTATACACACATGAACAAGTGGGGACATCTGTCCCGGCATGTCCAACAAAATGGACAAATGTATCATCGTGTAGACAGAAAGTTATACAAACATAACCAAGTGGGGACATCTGTCTCGGCATGCATCTGTATGTGAGTGCTTCCGCGAGTGTGTTTGTGCGGTGTAGTATTCATGTTTTTTTCTCTTTTTGTCATTCAAATGTTTTACCCAACAAGACAAGATAATACTTTATTTACACTCGGGCCGTTACACAACGGCATAGGCATGACGTGTTCTGCGGCAAAACGTATCTAAAGAGTAATAGAAAAGCTCCATTTGTCTGTTGTAATCAACAGTGAATCTGTTTGTTGTGTCTGTGAACACCTACAGCCCGTCGTAAAACAACGCTCCACGCCATCCACTTTAACATCACATAGAGGGGAGGTCAGTCATGCGGAACGTCCGAAATGGACCAGGAAATATTACGAACGGGGGGTTAAACACAGTGTTCTGTGAGGGTAAAAGAGAACCACTTTTACCGTCTGCTCGTTTAAACATAGATTTCTGTGAGTGAGAGATAATGATGATAACTAGTTTAACGTGAAAATGGGGCAGAATTTTGAAAATAGCAATTAGTAAAAAACGAACGAGAGAGAGTATCAGACTAGGGTATAGTCCAGTCGTCATGGTTTGGTATAGTGGTGCGAACGGGCCCGACTCCGGAGGATACGAGATGGTATCACTATAAAGCAAGGTAAAGTCCAGAAAAAGAGTAGTAGGGCCCGACCCCGCTTCCTATTTCTTCTTAGAGTGGGGCGGTCAATCTTCCAGTGCTGCTAGGACAGGCTCGGACATGTAGAGACTAAACGCGAACAACCGTGGCGTTCTGCAGAATGGCCGTCATACGAGTCACGAAAAAAAACAAGTCGACAGTCAGACGAAATGACGTGGAGGCAAGGAATCTCGCTAAAAAGAATCCAACCTGGTGGTGCAGGCTGTCGAAACGAGAAGCGTTCCAGCGTTCAATCAGTTCCAATGGCCGCATACATCCCAGTACAAAACTTCATTTCGCTGACAAAAACAACGAAATGAAGGACCCCCAAGTCGAGCACACGAAAGCACGTGCAGTATGCACAAGCGAAACAAACACGTCTTACCGCGTGGAGCTCCAGACTGGGAGAGTGAGAGAGAACCACTTTTACCGTCTGCTCGGAAAATCACAGATCCCATTTGTTTACGAACGAGCAACTCGCCTGCTGATTTCATTTTCATTTCAACTTATTGTCGTGTTTATATCCAATTAAGGTTCAAGCACGCTGTCCTGGACACATACCTCATCTATCTGGGCTGTCTGTCCAGGACAGTGAGTTAGTTGTTAGTTGGTTAGTGGTTAGAGAGAAGAGAGTGTAGTGGCCTTACACTTACCCATTGAGCCCTTAAGAACTCGCACTGGGTTGGGGCCGGTACTGGGCTGCGAAGCCTGGACCTACCAGTCTGTAGTCCGATGGCTTAACCACTGCGCCACCGAGGCCGGTCACCTGCTGATATCTTCCCTGACTCCGAAATCGGAAATGTTCATCAGGACATAATATAATCGGCGAATTTCTCAAATTGCAAGTACACGCACCAAAATATACGCACGCACATACGCAGACTCACGTGCGTGTTTGTGTATGTGTGCGTATACCGTGTATTTGTGCGTATACCATGTGTGTGTGTGTGTGTGTGTGTGTGTGTGTGTGTGCTTGCAGTCTGACACATTCTCAAATTACTTTATGATGGGCGTTCCAAACGAACAGGAGCGGGACATAGTTCAGTGGTACAGCGTTCGCCTGATGCGCAATCGATCTGGGATTGATTCCCGTCAGTGGGCCCATTTGGGCTATTTCTCCTTTCAGCTAGTGCTCCACAACTGGTGTAACAAAGGCCGTGGTATATACTATCCTGTCTATGGCTGCTAATCGAAAAGAGTAGCCCATAAAGTGGCAACGGCGATTTTCCTCTCTCAATATCTCTGTGTGGTCCTTAACCATATGTCCGAAGCCATATATCCGTAAATAAAATGTGTTGAATGCGTCGTTAAATAAAACATTTCCTTCCTTCCTTCCTTCCTTCCAAACGAACAAACCTAACGAAGAAACCAATGCGTGGTGTAGTTTGCAAACGATGCTTTGTGGTGAACATTTTGCTTTCCTTCACATTGGAAATGACGGGGCGTGATTTAGGTAAGTCGGTTGAGAGCGCGTCCGAGGTGCTTGCGTTGCAGGATTGAATCGCCTCCGTGGATCCATTAAACTGCTTGGGTTTTTTTCCCCCGTTCTAAGCAGTACACCACAACTGGTCAAAGACCGTGGTATGTGCTTTCCTGTCTATGGGAAAGGGCATATAAAAGGTCACTTGCTGCATGAGGAAAAATGTAGCGGGTTTCTTCTGATGACTACGAATCAGTTATACCATGCTCAATGTGCTCTAGTGGTTTCGTCAAAACAAAACAGACTTTATCTTGGAAATTATACTCCGTTAACTAAACGCGGTCCACTTCTCCCCTTCCTCACCAGGTCCTCTAGATTTTATCTAGGTCGAGTCACCTCCAGCCCTCCCCTTATTCATATTGATATAGGCGTGCAGGAGATGGCCCAAAAGTGACAACTATCGTACCACCAGCTACCTTTGGGTATTTATGAAAGTATGGGTCCTGACTAACTCCTGGATACAAATTACCCAGAATACCTATGGGCAAACATCATCAATATGTCTGCCTCGATTTTGATATTTTTGCACCTAGTTCCGATAGTCTTCATTCTCTTTAGTTGTTTGACATTTTAAGCCTTTACTAAGGTTAGACATGTTATAATACAGTTTAAGACCTCCAAAACGTGTACGATCTAATAGCTATTTACCGGCCTCGGTGGCGTCGTGGTTAGGCCATCGGTCTACAAGCTGGTAGGTAATGGATTCGGATTCCAGTCGAGGTATGGGATTTTTAATCCAGATACCGACTCCAAACCCGCAAGGCTCAATGGGTAGGTGTAAACCACTTGCACCGACCAGTGATCCATAACTGGTTTAAAAAAGGCCATGATTTGTGCTATCCTGCCTGTGGGAAGCGCAAATAAAAGATCCGTTGCTGCCTGTCGTAAAAGAGTAGCCTATGTGGCGAAAGCCGGTTTCCTCTAAAAACAGTGTCAGAATGACCATATGTTTGACGTCCAATAGCCGATGATAAGATAAAAGAATCAATGTGCTCTGGTGGCGTCGTTAAATAAAACAAACTTTACTTTTACGCCTGTTATCGGCTACGGTCGGACTGCTGGTGCTCCCTTGCACCTGCCAGTGCAGGCGGTCCCTCCTCCACCCACCCAAACCCTTTCCTGTCCTGGACGGAGGAATCGGTTGAGGCCGGTACTTGTGCCCAGGACAGGCGTGCGCTACAACAGCTTGCTCTGAATGTGCAAGTTAAAATTTGTTCCAAGTTCCAAGTAGAGCATGACGAGCTACTCTCGGCTTACTAAGTTGTAGAACTATACGTAGCTCCCTATCTTTATCGTTTGGCTTACCGATCAAATTGCGCCTATCTTCCTTCATCAAAAATGCGCACCCATTCTTTTTGGCTTAATCCTACGGGACATTCCAAATTCCATAACAACATAACACCCACCGCCTGTTACCGGCTACGTTCGAACTGCTGATGCTCCCGTGCACCTGCCAGTGCAGGCAATCCCCCCCCCCCCCTCCAACCCACCCCTTTCCTGTCCTGGACAGTGGAGCCGGCCGAGGCCGGCGCCTGTGCCCAGGACAGATGTGCGCTACAACAGCTTGTGCTGAATGTGCACCTTAAACACTCTGACCTGACCTGACCTCAGTAGGTTTGGAAAAGACACGGGTGTTAGGTAAAGGCATTGGTTAATCAGATTAGCAGTTCCATGCACCCCGTGCGGTCCTTTCACTTTGAAAAAAAAGAAGGTAGTATTACATGCTGTTAAGCTGTGGAAAAGAAGCAGGGACGGGTATTTCTCTTTACCCTGGACGTCATATATACTATTGATGTAAAGTATATTCGATATATTCTCACATTTGTTTTACCCAAGGTAAACAAATGATCGAACTTGTTAAGTTGAAAGACATATACATTTGTGTCAGCAGTGCGAACAAGAGAGCTGATACAGTCGTTCATAATAACGTCCTGCACATGAACTAAAACGTGTGGTGTCTGGTGACATTGGCTGAACATTTGCTCGAAGAATAAATGTGGCATCAAACGTAACTTTGTTTTATACAGACACATTAATGTTTATTTCCTTGTCTTCATGACAGTCATCGGTGGCAATCTTGATAGTGTGGAATACAAAACGTTCCTCTTTGTTGGTTGGATCACATAAAATACCAGTCCACTTTCACAGAACCTTGTTTTTACCAGTAACCTGACATTTCATGAGTATGCTGATCACATCGTTTTCTTTTGTTCTTTTAAAAAACAAAAACAATTTGGACATAAACCTAATTATATGGATGATGACAAGATGAATGGTGAAATCACAGTACTTCCATTTCGGTATGGGACTACTGACAGGGCCGTGTCCCATGTTCTCTGTCAGATGATCTATCTCGGTATGGGAATATTGACAGGGTCGTGCCCCATTTTCTCTGTCAGATGAGCAATCTCGGTATGACCCGGGCCCGGGATCCTACAGTGTTTGTCGAGTAATCATCCCCCATGTAGGGTCAAACACTCGGGAGAAACCCATAACTGCACACGATGCCGATCTCTTTGTGTTGGTATAGGACACATACATCAGGACAGCAATCAAAACATCCACGGGAGAAACGCAAAGGTATTCAAGGAAACAGGCATCCTGGCTGAAGTGAAATCCCTAGCGCTGTCTCTCATCAAAAGTCTTAGGATGTTACACTACTTTGCTTTCCTCGGTAAAACGTAAACGGACAGTCTGGTGTGCATGGACCTGCTACCCTGAAGACGCTCAAGCCGTACACCAAAGCAGATACAGATGGTCCACATCTCCACTTACTGAAATACTTTACAGCTATCTTGTATGATCAGTTCAGCGACCTGAAAACTGTCAACAAAGCATGGGGGAAGATAATAGAAACCATTTCATTTACACCCAGATGCCCGACTGCAGCACTCAAAACAGGTTGCCTACCGAGCTGAAATAGGGCTCTAAAATATCTTGTGACTAACTAATAACGTATTAATATTAAACTTGGAAAACATTGACACTAATCATACACCGACATTCAAACTATTTCTCAAGTATTATTCACTAAACTGTTCTTTAAAATGTGATATTTTCTAATAGTTTTATAAAATGTTATTGTTATATCTTTCTTGTTATTGTGTTAATGAAATGTGGATTTATCCAAATGGAGGTAACAGTTAGCTGACTAGCGATTTACTTGTTCATGCTTGTGCAAGTTGCGTGCCAAATCAGCAAAACATCTTCAATAATAGGTACCTCTACTTATTACCTTTTAGATGAATTTCATGCATTTTGATTGGTCAATCGCCAATACATACCACAAGTATACCGTCTCATTTGCGGGAAAATACAGAAGTTGCCGGGGTGTACAAAATGTCACGTGACTTGCTCGACTGGTTGTACGAAAATACAAACACCGGATGAGACCGACGAAATTTTCTCCAACACGCCTTACTGATTAAATTTCTTAAAAGTCTTGAATTCATAATGAATGGGAATACCACAATTCGGTCAATTTAATTTTTACTGTTTATTTGAAGATTTCTTGAGCACGTTTGGCCAAAAAATGTGTTAGACTGGAATTTTTGCGTATTAAAAGCTAGTGCTATAATATAGCATTGCGTAATCATTTACCGTGTTATTAGAACTTGTGCTAATTATCACGAACATAGTTTAAGTCATAACTTGACATGCTTTTTTTTTTACAGGTTCTACTAGTTAGTACAATACGACAAATATTTTTGTTCGGCTGGGTTTAAAACACGCAAGATCATAAGGCGCTATGAGTTCTCTCATTTTGCGAAACAGGCTTCGAAATCATTTCAGGGTAAAACCACCCGAAATCCTTGTTGACACTCTATTATCCAAACAGGTAACAAAAAATGTTAGGTTAGACCAAACAATTGCGATCCTAGGTGGTACGAGTGCTGAACTATTAGTACTAATAGGTTTTTATGTGACGGCCATCTTGAAAATCCGATTTAGCCGCCATCATGTAAGTTGGGCAAGCGGTTCGTATTAAAAGTTGCAAATTATGGCAATGGGCAACTTGTGGACGAAATTTAATTCTTTTTTATGGAATGTCCACATCATTTTATTAGGCTGCTTGAAAAATATACCAAATACGGTCGCCAGTTTGATGATGTCATTTGAGCATGTTCCCCCACAGGAATTCTGGGTAATTTTCACCTGTGAGATAGTCAGGCCATATACTACGGCACGGTAGTTGCCACTTAAACCCCAACAATTTAATGAGTATCAGTCTGCACGCCTAATATTCTATGTAATGCTTTTGCAATCGTCGACAACCAAATGGTCGCAAGCTGCTGTGTCCAAAATACACATTTGTCCCTAAATCTAAT
>NC_054699.1:35897491-35899991 GCF_016097555.1 Gigantopelta aegis
TTTCATGTTTTCCCATTCTGAAAACATTATCTTGCCTGTTCCCGCGAGAGTTCACAAGGGGCAGGCAAACCGTACGAGGCGAGTTGTCTACACGTGTTGAAATATTCCCCTAAACGCCGCTTTGCCGCGTTACCACAGCTCCAAGTGTGCTGCATCTGTACGTCTGTACACATAGACCGCGAGCCGCATTTTCCTACTCGTTTATGTCGCCATTAACACTTTTACGGCTACACACAGACTGACACTGAACGTGCTGCGATTGCTAAAGACGTTTATTACAGAATCGCCGTGTCCGTGTACTGCCTCGAATTAATGAGGTACACGAGACTCGTGTTAACCCTAGCTAGTAGGAATTTCACTTCAGCAGAGAACTCCACTCATGTCTGTCTGTATTTTTGTCTGTCTGTTGGTCTGCAGGTTCGTCTGTCACTTTGGATATTACTCAGCGGTGTCGCGGTTAAGCCATCAGATTACAGTCTGGTAGGTACAAGGTTCGCAGCCTGGTACCGGCTTCCACCCAGAGCAAGTTTTAACGACTCAATGAGTAAGTGTAAGACAACAACACCCTCTTCTCTCTCACTACCCACTAACAATTAACCCACTGTTCTGGACAGACAAACCAGATAGCTGAGGTGTGTACCCAGAACAGCGTGGTTGAACCTTAATTGGATATAAGCAAGAAAATAAGTTAAAACGAAATGGATATTAATCAATCTCTCTTCCTGGCAGTCTATTTCTGGGTCTTCTGTCTATCTCTCTGACCGATTGACTGACTGACTGACCGGCTGGCTGACCGATTAGTTGACTAACTGACTGACTGGCTGACCGATTGGTTGACTAAGTGGCTGACTGACTGACCGGCTGGCTGACCAATTAGTTGACTAAGTGGCTGGCTGACTGACCGGCTGGCTGACCAATTAGTTGACTAAGTGGCTGGCTGACTGACCGGCTGGCTGACTGATTGGTTGACTAAGTGGTTGACTGACTGACTGACTAGCTGACTAACTGGCTGACCGATTAGCTGACAGACTGGCAGACTGACTGGCTGGTTAACTGACTGACTAGCTGGTTGACTGATTGAGTGGCTGATCTTGACTGACTGGCTGATTGACTGACCGACAGGCTGAATGACTGGCTGGTCCACTGAAATAACCTGTGATATTTTAGTAAAGTGATATATATACGTTTAAATGTCTGTAATCGTGGAATATTTATGCCTAAAAAATCATAATTGACTAACTACATAGAACGGCCTACCATAATATGTTTGTGTGTTCGTGCCTATGTTTGTATGTGTGCATGTGTGTGTGTGCGTGCATGTGTGTGTGTGTGTGTGTGTGCATGTGTGCGTGCGTGCATGTGTGTGTGTGTGCGTGCATGTGTGTGTGCGTGCATGTGTGTGTGTGCATGTGTGTGTGTGTGTGTGTGTAGCCATTATTATTATATTACTAGCGGGTACATGAACTCGGAGTCTCGTTATAGCCAAACACTTAAAATTTGTTTTGTTCAACGACAGCACTAGAGCACGTTGATTATTAACCATCGGCTATTGGATATCAAACATTTGGTAATTTTGACATATAGTCTTAGATAGAAAACGCGCTACATTTTTCTGTAGGTAGTCATATAAGCAACCTGTTATCTCAGAAATGAGCAGCTTAACCCCCATTGTTTTCTCATTTAATTTAAGGGTGAGGGGTGGTAGTATTTATATCCGTGGTCTTTATGTCGATTAATACGCTGCATGTAGTTTAGCCACATATGTTACTATTGTCGTCTATGGGAATTGATTTGGTGGTATACACCCATCATTAAATTAAACGTTTCAGGGGCGGAGCCTGGTCTGGACCTGGGGAGATCGAATAAGATGTCAGTGGAACCTTTTATCTGCATTGACCCTGAACAATAATATGAATAGCTTAGTATTGCACTGTAAACATTGTGTTAGCCTCGTGACGTCCCCCCCCCCCCCCCCCTCCCCGATCCCCGACACATAGTCCCCAGGGGATGACTATTCCAGTGGTGAGGTAAGTTTAGTCAGCTATGCCATGTGTTTCCTTGTTTCAACACCCGATCTGTCTTCCAAACAAACAGAACAAAACAAAAACTACGGCGATATATCGACGTCCGGAAAATTACACATGTATACTCCTATTATTCAACAGTTGTTGTCTACGGCCATACCACGTTGAAAGCACCCGTTCTCCACCGATCACAGAAGTTAAACAAAGCCGGGCCAGGTTAATACTTGGATCGGTGACTGCCTGGTAACACCGGGTGCTGAAGACATTTTGTTATTATTATTATTATTATTATTATTATTGTTATTATTAATATTAATTTTTTTTTTTTTTTTTTTTTTTTGATATGCCTATATATAGATATCATTATTATCATTGTTACTGGGGGTTTTTTTTGTAGTTTTTTTGCCTTTTAATGATTTTTTTTTTTTATTAATTTTTTTAAAAGTACATTCCGAGAAAGAATAAATTGAGCACAC
>NC_054699.1:35904991-35924991 GCF_016097555.1 Gigantopelta aegis
AAATCTATGTTTAAACGAGCTGTCTTTCCAACAAATAAACCAAAACAACAGCTACGGCCATATGTCGACTTGCGGAAAATTTATAATATGGGCAAAAATTGGAAGCCATTTTATTTCATGTAGTATTAGCTCGTTGGTAGAGCGCTATTGTTATTGTCTTTAAATGTTAATGGTTTGAGGGATATTAGATATGTTGAATTCAGTGTTTGCAACTATTAAAAGTAGACATGCTAATAGTATTTTTGTTCAAGAAACATTTTGGGATGATAATTTTATTGACAGATAATAATAAGCATTTATGGGATGGAAAAATATTGTGTAATAATTGTTCGTATAAAAATAGAAGGCGTGTGGCTATATATATATATATAATTGTATTAATGTGTATGCGCCAAATACTATTGATGAATAAGTTCTCTTTTTTTCAAAGAATTAAGTAACTTTATAGATTTTTAAAATACTATAATGGTTGGAGATTTTAAGGACATATTTGATCCTTCTATAAATCTTGGAATTAACACTACTACTTCTAATTTGAAAATTAGTATTGTATTAAGTCTGTTCTAGATATTTGGCGTTATAGAAATCCTGTCAAGAGAGAGTTTAGTCGGATACAAATTATTGAAAATGTCCTAAAACAGTCTACGATAGATTTAGTTTAATTCACTAGAAATATTTTACATTTTATACCACCTTTAGTGATCATAATGTTGTGTCTCTTAAGTGAGATTTTTCTCGTGTGGAGAGGTGTCAAGGTATTTGGATGTTTAATAATGAGTTATTGAATGATGAACTTGCTTGTGACGAGATTTCTGATGTTATAGATAATGCTTGCAACTGCCGAGCCTCTTGTATGGTGGGATAACTTAAAATTTCAAATGAAAGAATGTGCAACATATTTTGCTATTAATAAACGTAAATTCCAAAATGAAAAATGTTATTTTATTCCAATCTGATTAAAATTAGCTCTACTGGTCTACCAGTAGATCTAACAGCATTGCGTCGACTCCCATGTCCAGGTGACACTTCATCTATAAATAACAATTTAAATATCGACCAATTACACTTCGCCTTTTATAGCGTTATTCGGGAGCATACAAATTCTAAAACTATCGGGAGAGACTATTTATGCAATAGGCGAACTTGTTGGTCTATTTCAACATTGAAAAAACCATGGGGAAAAGTGCAGTAATAAACTCTGGACTGTATACTAGTATAAACGAATTTTATATCAAATTTTACATTGCAATCAGTTTCCGGTATACTTCGTAATTCACCAGAATCATTTCGTATACCCTCGACATAATCCTGAATGTTTTCTTCTTTATTTTTCAAATCACTGGCATGATTTTGCAAGTAAGGTTTTGATTGGTCGAATGAAAGGTCAACTGGACATGAGCTTCAATGGGCTGCTGTTAGATCCACATGTAATAGTGGAGCTAATTTTAATTATATTGATTTTATTCAAAATGCTTTAAAACGGGAATATTCTAAATTAGCTTTAAATAAGCAACATGATTTAGCATATTTACAAATTTTACAAGAAGAATTAAAGTTAATGGAACAATCTAAATGTAATGGTACTATTTTAAGATCTAAAGTGCAGTGGAATTTTGAATGTGATAAAATACAACGTTTTTTCTCAATTTAGAAAAATCTAAACAAGAATCAAATTCAATTAAATAACTTAATACAATTAACGGATTATCTAGGAAAACAGAACACATACTAGCATGTGCACATGACTTCTATTCTAAATTATATACCAAAGAAGATATAGATGTTGTTAACGAAGGAAGGAAGGAAACGGTTTATTTAACGACGCACTCAACACATTTTATTTACGATTATATGGCGTCGGACATATGGTTAAGGATCACACAGATATTGAGGGAGGAAATCCGCTGTCGCCACTTCATGGGCTACTCTTTTCGATTAGCAGCAAGGGATCGTTTATATGCACCATCCCATAGACAGGACAACACACACCGCGGCCTTTGATGTACCAGTCATGGTTCACCGGCTGGCGCGAGAAATGTTGTTAACGAAGAAATTGTTTTTATTTAATTTTGAATAAAATAACTGAATTTGAAAGTGAAACTTGAGATAATGATATATCGCTTGACGAATTAACAAATGCATTGAACGGTATGCATATGAATAAATATCCAGGTATAGATGCCTTTACTGTTGAGTTTTATCTTATATTTTGGGAGAAATTAAAATCTTTCTTTCATAAAGTTATTATGTCAATTCAAAATGAAGAACATTTATCACGTAATATGAAAAAAGGATTAGCAGGGGTTTTTTTATAAGAAAAAAGGGGATAAAACTAATCTTAAATTTTTTATGTCAATAAGTCTTTTAAATGTTGATTATAAAATTATATCCAAAGTTCTCGCAAATCGTTTGAAATTAGTTACGTCATCTATTATTTCTCCTGAACAAACGTGTTGTGTTTCGGGTACAGATATAGCTGACCGGTCTTCTAGTTTATGGTAGCCCCACTCCCATGGCTACTGATTTTCAATGTTGGGCTAGTAAATAACTAATATCGCCATGCCCGACGGCTAGTGAAAAAAATGTTGTCAAATACTGCATTTAAGTCTATTTTGTAAATATGAATATCCTGCACACACACACCCCAATCTTAGTGTTTTTAATGTCTATCTCCCTCTTTGGGTAACATATCTGATTATTACTATTAATAGAATTGTAAAGTAGGACTACTGAATTTTTAATCGTGTGTTGAGGCCCATTTTGTAATAAACGACCAATTTTGTAATATGTACCCATTTTGTAATAAAAAACGACCCATTTTGTAATAAGTACCCATTTTGTAATAAAAAACGACCCATTCTGTAATAAACGTAGGTACCCATTTTGTAATAAAATCGGACCCATTTTGTAATAAAAAATAGGTACCCATTTTGAAATTAAAATATGTCTTAAGGTTGATTCTGTAAGTGAACCTATTCAGTTTTTCCGTTCATCCATTACTCCAGACCGCTCGCTTGAGGTGCTTGTGTCACAGGACCGAACTTCTGTGGACACACAAATTGGGTTTTTTGTCTGTTCCAACCAGTACCCTAAAACTGGTATACTAAAAGCCCTGGTATGTACTATCCTGACTATGGAAAAGTGCATATAAAATATCCTTGCTGTTTTTCGTAACCCATCGTGTGGTATTATCTATCATCATCGGGGCGGGATCTAGCTTAATCGGTTGAACGTTCGCCTGGGGGACTTGGGTAACAGGATAGAACCTTCTCGGTGAACACATCAATTGGGCTTTTTGCCGTTCCAACCAGTTCCTTCCCCCCCCCCCCCCCCCCCCCCCCCCCCCATTACGCCACGACTGTTACATTATAATCTAAGTGTAGATATGTGTAAGAAAAAGTAACCTCCATTTAATTGTTGTAAAAGCCGTAGCAGCTGGGTTTAATCGACAACTACTTAAGCTGAAATACTCTTAAACTAGTATCCGTCAAAAGTGATTTCCCACTGACACTCCCTCTCCCCCCCCCCCCCCCGCCCTACCCCATCCCCCACCCACCACGAGAAAGTGAACAATACACATAAAACACATGTGATCATTCAGTCGATGGTTGTGGAAGTTAATTCTACAATTATTGTGTACAGGTACTGTCCATTAACCGATTTACCGCTTACACTGTACTTTAGTTTGCCGCCTGACTATGTGCTCATATGCGGTCTTGAATGCATATATATATATATATATATATATATATATATATATATATATATATATATATATATATACCCATATATATATATTCCCACACTTATTCTTTCTTTTGTTATTATTCTTCTTTTGTTATATATATACCGGCAATATATATAGGTATATATATATATATATATATATATATATATATAAATATATATATATATATATATATATATATATATATATATATATATATATTCTATATATATATATATTTCTTTCTAAACTTCTATGTACATTTGCTAATAATCCCATAAATATGAACATTTTAAATATATACAGTGTAATAATATTACAGAATAACCAAGTTAACATGTTTACAATGACGACGAATCCTAAAACAAATGAAAAGAAATAATCAAGTACAAAGAAATTAGGTTTCAATATTGTTTGTCTTTCATCCTGGTGTGCTCGCGTTTTCAAAAGAAACCGTCCTTCAATCGACATGTTCAGAAAGGAACATCAAAATATTATGTTTTCAACTTGCCGCTTTAGCGGCTACTTTATCAAAGGATCTGAAAAAAGAAAATTGATGTGTAATCTATAGTACAAATAAACAACATTTAGTTAAAAGTAAACTGATGCAAATTAAGGAGAATTCAAGGGCTGGGGTAGAAAAATATGCAGCTTACATATGCATTCATTGGATTGTGTATATGTATTCATTCACCTTTGTATTATTTTAGCTAGGATCCAAATTTTCATCCATACGGAGAGTATAATCAATGCACGACAAAATAATCATCTCCTGTTTTAAATGTATATGTGTTTCAATTCAATTATTTTATTGCTTTAAGCTGTAAGCTTATCAGCACAGCATATATACACAGTATGTATAAACGCACAAGAGAATTCAATTATTATATTCATCAATTACACGCTTTTGGTTTTCATGTTAGGTAATAATACAATGAAATATATAAACTAAATGTTACCTACATGCATAAAAGTATTACATTCACAAACAGTATAAAAGAAAAGTCACAACTAGTATGCTTTTAGACAAGAGAATGCCTTAACTTATAATTTTTATGCCAAACTAATATACTTATCAATATTAATTAAATCTTTAATGTATGCTTCTTTAACATCACAAAGTATTTTAATCAGCTGTTGCTGTTCCGATAATTATGATACAGACTACCCACACAAGCTACTATGTTTGATACACAGCTGTAGAACATACTTGGTTCTTCATACCCCAACTGAATAGCACTGGTTGGAACAAGAAAACAATGTATATTTAGGGGGTTAGCGTTAGAAATTTCGTATCCCAGGCGAACCATCGACCATCGAAATAAATCTAAACACAAAGTTTAATATTATTTCACTTTGTATATATTAAACAAAGGCCTATACCTATGTTGTAATCTGACGTTTTAAGCCTTTATTACAGAATGGGCATTTTTTTTATTACAAAATGGGCACCTATTTATTATTACAAAATGGGTCCGATTTTATTACAAAATGGGTACCTACGTTTATTACAGAATGGGTCGTTTTTTATTACAAAATGGGTACATATTACAAAATGGGTCGTTTATTACAAAATGGGCCTCAACAATCGTGGCTAGTACTTTTTTTTTTTTAATCACCGATCCCATAGCTAGTGGATTTTGTAAAAATTCTAGAAGCCCTGAGCTGATAACATTATGTCAGTGCGTGATGTTATTGATTTTGTAGATATGAATAACCAGGAAGGTTTTCTGATTAAAATAATTAAGAGAAGGCTTTTGCTAGGGTATCTCATAGTTTTATAGTTAAAGTTCTGAATAAATTTAATTTTGGTAATAAATTTATTTCTTGGATTAAAGTAGTGTTAAAATTAATGGCCATTTAAATGCTTTCTTTCCAGTTACTTGAGGTTTTAGGCAGGGATGTCCAATTTCGATGATGCTCTATATAATGGTTGCTGAACCTTTAAATAACTTGTTAAAAAGTCAACAATATATTAAAGGAATAAAAATAAACAATGAATTTAATTCTTTATTATTTCAACATGCTGATGATACTACTATCACTGTTCAAGATGCTCAGTCTGTTGAGGTGTTTCACACTGTCAATTCTTTTTGTCTTGCTACGGGTGTAAAAGTTAATATTGAAAAATCGGAAGTAAAGCTGTGGAAAAAGATTTCTCATTTAATATTCCTGTTGCTATTAATAAACATTGTGTTCAAATTCTTGGCATTTATTTAGGACCAAATAAAGTTTTGTGCGAAAGAATGAATTGGAAATAAAAAATTGAAAAATGTAATACATTAATTAATATGTGGAAACAAAGAAAGCTTACTTTAAATGGAAAAGCGACAGTGTGAAATACCTTATTAACTTCTAGATTATGGTATATAATTAGAGCAATTAATGTTGCTAGGTGGGTTAAACAAGAAATTCAGAAGCTGTTTTGTAAATTTATGTGGGATGATATGTGGGTTTTGTTATATATTGAAAGCCAATTTGGAAACTTATACATTACTGTGATAAGACTTCGGACTTTGTTGACTTGGATTTTAAGATTGCTCATAACATTATTTTCACACATTCTAAACTATTTGAATATGGTAAAGTATCACCTAGCTAATGTCCTGTTTGTTTTACAGAACAAGAAGAAGAAGATATGTGTCATTTGTTGTTGTATTATGATGAACTTTATGATTTTATTTTTATTTTTCATGAACTATGTATTTATATGTTTAAGGATACTGGCTTTTCTGTAGAATTGTAAAACAAATTGTTGCTTTTGGGGTGTTATTTCAAAATAGAAAATTGCTCAAATGAATTCATCAATGCTTTGCTCTCAATATATAGAATATCAGTTTTCAAGAGACGTTTAACAGCGAAATTAAGGGGTGTAAATATTAATATTGTTAAGTTTCTTAAGCATTATATGAGTCAGTACTTCTTAATACTTTTCAATCAATATCGATTTAAAAATAGATTTTCTGCATTTATATAATAAAAATATTGTTTTTTTTTTTTATCTAAATAATGATGCATTAGTTTTTAAATACCCACTTGAAAACCAATATTTGTATTAAGGATTTCTCTTAAAAATTTCACATTATATTATAAGATCCCTCAATTTTCTTTTAATGTTTGCGTGTGTTTGTGTGAATGTGTTTGTGAGTTTTTGATAAATGTGAGAGTGGTTCTATGCGTGAGTATGTGTGTGGATATGTGTGAGTCTCTCTATTATTTTTATGTATGAACTTTATGTATATGTGCAATATTGAGTTTGACGAATAAAAAGAAGAAACAAAAAAACCGCTCGACTGAGAGAGTGTGGTTCGAATATATATATATATATACCTTTGTTGACTTTGCGGAAGTCAAAGTTCGTTACGAAACGACAAACATGTGCTTATATCCAATTAAGTTTCACGCACGAGGTCCTGGGCACACACCTCAGTTATCTAGGCTGTCTGTCCTTGAACTGGTTCTTAGTTGTTGGTAGTTAGTCCGAGAGAAGAGGGTGTAGTGGTATTATATCTACCAGGCCCGTAGCCGGGATTTTGAGAGGGGTGGGGTCGTTTAGGCTCATGGTGAGGATGCGCGAAGCGCCCGAGTTGCTTAGAGGGGCCGGGGGCACATTGAAAACAAAGTCACCTGTGTGTGTATGTGGGGGGGGGGGGGGGGGGGGGGGGGTCGACCCCCATTGGCTACGAGCCTGCCTACCCACTGAGTCATTAAAACTCGCTCTTGGTGGGAGCCTGTACCAGGCTGCGAACCCAGTAGCTACCAGCCTTATATCCGATGGCTGAAGCACGACACCACCGAGGCCGGTCCACCTGACTCATTTCAATATCGTTTCAATTTATTTTCTTGATTTTATCCAATTAAGTTTCAAGTACGCTGTCATGGGCACACACCTCAGCTACCTGAGCTGTCTATCCAGAACCTTGAGTTAATTCTTAGTTGTTAGTAGTTAGTGAGAGAGAAGAGGGTGTTGTGGTATTACACCTACCGACTGAGTCGTTAAAACTCGCTCCGGGTGGGAGCCAGTACCGGGCTGCGAACCCTGTACCTTCCAGTCTTATGTCCGATGGCTTAAGCACGTTATAACCGAGTCCGTCCAGCGGACTCATTTTCTCTACACGATACTCAAGGGAGATCACTGTGTGAATTTAAAATACTTCACAAACATTGCATGTAAGCAACACCAGCGAAAAGTCATTCGATCTGTCTTTTCAACAAATAAAACAAAACAGAAGCTACGGCGATATGTCGGCTTCCGGAAAATTCATAATGTGAGCAAACATTGGAAGCCATTTTATTTCATGTAGTATTAGCTCAGTTCGTAGAGCGCTCGACTCTTTTACTGAGAGGAATGAATGAATGAATGAATGAATGAATGAATGTTTAACGACACCCCAGCACGAAAAATACATCGGCTATTGGGTGTCAAACTATGGTAATGCAAATAAATAAAGTGATGATCAACATCAATATAAAAATTCAAGGTTTAAACAAAAACAGTGTAAAGAACTGTGCCAAAAATACAAATACAAATATCACAGAATTTTACGGACACCGAATTTTACTCTAAACTTCAATTTGTGCTGTATTGGCCATTCTCAAAGAGAATGTTACACCCCTGCACCACGGTCAGGTTACAGCACGCGCAGGGGTTACTGAGAGGAAGGAAAGAAAGAAATGTTTTATTTAACGACGTACTCAACACATTTTATTTACGGTTATATGGCGTCAGACATATGGTTAAGGACCACACAGATTTGTTTGAGAGGAAACCCGCTGTCGCCACTACATGGGCTACTCTTTCCGATTAGCAGCAAGGGATTTTTTCTATGCACCATCCCACAGACAGGATAACACATACCACGGCCTTTGATATACCAGTCGTGGTGCACTAGCTGGAGCGAGAAATACCGAAGGGTATCGATCCCAGACCGACAGTGCATCAAACGAACTGGGCTACGTCAGTGTGGTTCGAATCCCCTCAATGGAGGTTGATTTTCGTTTCTGTTATTGCAAACACACACACACACACACACACACACACACACACACACACACACACATATATATATATATATATATATATATATATATATATATATATATATATATATACTAGTATATATATATTAAATCTTTGTTGACTGTGGGGGTCAAAATCCGTTACCAAACGACAAACAATTGCGTGACGTGATCTATCATTTCATTTCAACTTATTTTCGCGATTATATCCAGTTAAGGTTCACGCACGCTGTCCTGGGCACACACCTCAACTATCTAGGTTGTCTGTCCAGGACGGTGGGTTAGGTGTTAATTGTTAGTAGTTAGTGAGAGAGAAGAGGCAGTAGTGGTCTTACACCTACACATTGAGTTGTTAAAACTCGCACTGGGTGGGAGCCGGTACCGAGCTGCGAACCCTGTACTACCAGCCTTATGTCCGATTGTTTAAGTGGGTTAATTTGGGTTACGTTGGGTCGGGTTGGGTTATGTTAGGTTGGGTTGAGTTGGGTTAAGTTGGGTTGGGTTACGTTGAGTTGGATTGGGTTACGTTGGGTCGGGTTGGGTTACGTTGGGTTGGGTTGGGTTATGTTAGGTTGGATTGGGTTGGGTTGCGTTGAGTTGGGTTGACTGAGTTTGGTTGGGTTGCACTGGGTTACGTTGGGTTGGGTTTGGTTTGGTTACGTTGGGTTGGGTTGGGATCCATTGGGTTGGGTTACGTTGGGTTGGGATATGTTGGCTTGGCTTGGCTTGGGTTACGTTGTGTTGCGTTGGGTTAGGTTGCGTTGGGTTACATTGGCATGGTTTGGGTTGGGTTGCGTTGCGTTGCGTTGCGTTATGTTGGGTTGGGTTACGTTGAGATACGTCACGTTGTGTTGTGTTACGTTGTGTTGTGTTACGTTGGGCTACGTTACGTCGGGTTACGTTATGTTAGGTTGGGTTACGTTGGGTTGGATTAGGTTACGTTGGATTGTGTTATGTTGGGTTGGGCTGGGTTATGTTGGGCTGGGTTAGGTTACGTTGGGTTGGGTTGGGTTATGTTGGTTTATGTTAGGTTACACTGGATTGGGTTGCGTTGGTTGGGTTTGGGTTGGGTTATGTTATGTTGTTTTGGGTTATGTTGTGTTGGATTGTGTTGGATTATGTTGGGTTGGAAAGAAAGAAAGAAATGTTTTATTTAAGGACGCACTCAACACATTTTATTTACGGTTATATGGCGTCAGACAGAGGAAACCCGCTATCGCCACTACATGGGCTACTCTTCCGATTAGCAGCAAGGGATCTTTTATTTGCGCTTCCCACAGGCAGGATAGCACAAACTATGGCCTTTGTTGAACCAGTTATGGATCACTGGTCGGTGCAAGTGGTTTACACCTACCCATTGAGCCTTGCGGAGCACTCACTCAGGGTTTGGAGTCGGTATCTGGATTAAAAATCCCATGCCTCGACTGGGATCCGAACCCAGTACCTACCAGCCTGTAGACCGATGGCCTACCACGACGCCACCGATGCCGGTCAGGGTTGGGTTGGGTTACGTTGTGTTGGATCATGTTGGGTTGGGTTGGGTTACGTTGGGTTGGGTTGCACTGCGTTGGGTTGGTGTTGGGTTGGGTTGGATTGCGTTACGTTGAGATGAGTTGGGTTGGGTTGCGTATGGTTACGTTGGGTTGGGTTGGATTGGGATACGTTGGGATCGGTTGGGTTGGGATATATATAATATTATACGAGGTTTCACTAGATATCATTATATCTAGCGAAAACCAGTGTGGTATTTTATTTATTACCCTCCTTTAAATAACGCAAATTATGTGAAATAAATTAATAAATTAATAAATTTTGCATTTCAAGACCGGATGTCGATTTGCATAACTAGCCGGTGCTCGACTACGTGCCGCCGCATTAAGAAATAGTTCGTTATACTTCCGCTACTTCTCAGTGACGTTGTCAGGGGAGTTGTATAGACGTAGTTCCCCTTAAATTTCCACCAGGGTTCTATTTTTTAATTTAAACAAAGCTGTAAGGTACATGCATATATATAATAATTCCATATTTTAACAAAACGCCCCCAAGAAACACATGTTCCCGTTACGCCACTGCATGGTTATGCTAATAATGATGAATTCACAACTGACAATAACAATTTGTTGACCAAAATTCCAACAAATAAGAGAATAACAAGTGTTTTTGCAGTTAAAAACGTGTAGCTTGCAAAAGTATCTGAGCTTACCGGAAAACCCCCAAATAAGTTACCATGGACAAAATACAATAATTAAAAACATCATTTACTAACTATATCGTGTACTGGAACACATACTATTGTGACATATGCCATATGGCGGACATTTTAATTTATGTAAATTAGTCACTTTCCTCCCTCCTTCACAATGTATATTTTCGATATGTTGTCCAGGATGGCTTAAAGGAGCTCAATCACGGATTTAGTGGGCCTTGTTCTCTAAATGTGCATTATAAATGGAAATTACATTCATTTGGAATACCAAACCTAGTTATTGTATGATCCAAAACATTTTAATTGAACTACGATCGAGGGAATTCCACGACACGCTTCATTTTTAAAATTTGGAAGTCTTCTTGTAAAAAGTCATAAAAATACGGAAAAACAGACTCGTAGTGATGAGGCTATATATACGACAACCGTATAATGTATTTGTGGATTTTATATAAACGATTGCCATGTATAGAGACTTGGCAAATGAGGGCCGGCTATATACATGGCAAATAATAACTTTTTTTTATTATTTCATGACGAAAATAACCGCGAATACGCTGAAATAAAATAATAAACAGTCGGAAATGAACTCACCATTTATTATTATTATGATTATTATGATTATTATTATTATTATTATTAGGTGCGTGTGCAAATTATTTTGACTGGTTCGCAAAGTGGTATTGCGGTTTTAATGCATAACGTTTTGTCGTCCAAAGGTTGGCTAATTATTACTTAACCCAGCTGAGTCCAGTTTTACGTGCAGGGACAAGTTCAGCCTGCCGTTTGTGCGTGTGTGCACGCACGTTAATCTTGCATTTTTATAGCCAAAACTCCTCCAGATAAAACACCGCCCCTCCACCCCAAAAAGGTAGGCTAATAATAATAGAAATAGTAGTAGTAGTAGTAGTAGTAGTAGTAGTAGTAGCAGCAATAGTAATAATAATTGTGTATTATTATTATTATTATTATTATTATTACATGTATTATAATGTTGGTAAAATGACGTCGCGGGGGGTGGGGGGGTGGGGGCGGTTGTTACATAAACGTTACATAAATTTAGAGGGGGACCCGGGAGTGGTCTAAGCTTTACTAGTAGCCTATAAAAAAATAATATTTTGAGTTTTATTGGCCCTTGCAGTTTTGAGCATTTGAAATGTGACTAAATACAGCAAAATAACCTTTTAGTCATATTTATTTACGGTAAAATTAACTTTTGTACAAAATTTACGTAAGCAGCCTCAAAATAATTAAGTTCAAGCCCTGTTGTTCGTCTGTAGTTAGTTTCTCTTTCAGTTAATCTACCTCAGCCGCTGATAATTTGTAATTGCTATTATTTATTTATTTATTTATTTATTCATCATCATCATCATCATCATCATCATCATCATCATCAACATCATTATTATTATTGTTATTATTATTTATTTATTTATTTATTTATTATAATTAATTTTTTGTTAGTACTGTATGTTAGGGACAATATGACGCTATTCATATATCTATGGAAAACGTACACAAAAGGGTCCGCTAAATTCATATACTCCCCCACCCCGTCCCCTGTTAAGAAAATGCACTGTTCGTACAGTACTTAGTATGTAGTCCTCCTGTTCCAGATGGTTCGGTAATATGGATGAATGAATGAATGAATGAATGAATGTTTAACGACACCCCAGTATTCTTTAAAAATGTAACATTTCCTATCCCAAGTCAGCTGTTATGGCATATTTTGTATAATAATGAATTTGACAAGGTGAAAAATGACGGTGTTTGTGATCCAGATGTTTAGAGTTTTTCGCGTACGACTAACAATAAATTTACCTATAGATGCAAAGACCTAACTAGTCGGGATTGTCGACGTTTAACATGCTTCTGTTACTAAAATAAATTAATGTATAAGCTTAATATCATTCAGTACATGTTTTTATTAATTTTTAATAAATTATTTTCATTTTTTTTGTTCTATTTACCCTACATCGCAGAGGACGGTCAAACGTTCTCGTTACACGAACTTGGTAAATCGTTTTGGCACTGCGGTTATTCGGGGAATGCCCGTCACGTGACTCAAAATAATACGTCACACCTCTGCTCTCCAAATAGCCGTTATTTTTCTCAAAATTATGGACCGTACCCATAATTCAATTATTTTTTTAATAAAATATCAATAATAAGTGTGATATGGTGGTTACGTAGATGGTTCAATAAAGTACTTTTAGGTACAAATCAAATGTATATATTGTCATATAATACTTTATTGGGTCAATAATTAGGTCAACCATTCGTGACAGAGCGCGTTTAACGAGAAAGTTACAACAAAAATATTATAAATTTATCAAGATATCGGATCACTTTGGAATTTTAACTAACTGTTGTTTCAATGGAAAAATTGGCAGCCATCTTGAACCCCCCCCCCCCACACACACACACACCCACACACACACACATTTTATATTATAAATTAAAGGAGGCATTTCTATATGATGTTATTACAGACAAAATACAATGTATTTCAAACATCATTTACTAACTATATCTTGGTTCAGCCCTCTGTGAACACTGTTAACAAATATACCACATGGCAGCCATATTTGATTTATGCAAATTAGTCACATTCCCCACATATATCAATGTACATTTTTAATATGTTATCTAGGATGGCTTTGGGAATAAACAACAAAAAATAAATTATGTTGCAATTTGTTCTAGGTTAGACGTTTTTAAACTCTACATTGACTGGACTTGTTATACTTGAATGTTTTTTAAAAACCTACTTTAATGAGACACATAATTTCTTCGCAGTCCGTTGACGTAGCCAGTCTAATGAAAAACTGTGCCATATTGGCATTTAACGTCCATTCACGCTATCTGTTCACCGATAGTTGTAGTAATATGTAGGTCAGCATGTAAAACGACGGCCTAATGATCCTAAAGTTCAGCCAGCGAACGTTTCGCTAACGATCGCGAACTATTTGCTTGGTTCTCGACGTGACCGTTTGATTTAACGTGAAGCGCATATACCAGTCTAGCGGACGTTTTTCTACTCTAGCTGGCTGAACGCAGCCCTGGTTTAAATCATGTAATGGGTACATCCTGTTCCGGGATTAAACAAAAGTTTGTCACTTGTATGGAACCAGAAGATTTCTTACAAAATAGACGGCACAGACATATTTTTAATACAACATTCGCGATTGAGGCCAATACATACATAACCAATACACATCATTTTTAATAGAATCAACCCCCCTCCCCCCCCCCCCCCCCCCGAAGTACCCAATATATAAAATAAAGTACCCAATATATATATATATATATATATATATATATATATATATATATATATATATATATATATATATATATATATAAATTCGGAAGACATCGGCCGATTACGGTTTCTCAGTTTGATTCAGTTTCCTACCTACCTACCCTAGTTTTACAAGGATGAAACGTGACACAAATATTTTTAATTTTGGGCATTATTCAGAGGAACTCAGACTTAAATATATATCGAAAAGAAGTTAATACATTGATCCATATAAAACGATGAATGTTGGAAAAGTTGGAAAGAAAAGAAAAACGTAACTGAAATAGCCCGTATGACTTGAGATGTGAAGAATGTTAATATTGAATGGAATAGAAAACCCCCATGAATTATACTAATACTTTATAATTACCACGTTTCACATCCATTAGCCGATGATAGCCCGTATGACTTGAGATGTGAAGAATGTTAATATTGAATGGAATAGAAAACCCCCATGAATTATACTAATACTTTATAATTACCACGTTTCACATCCATTAGCCGATGATAGCCCGTATGAATTGAGATGTGAAGAATGTTAATATTGAATGGAATAGAAAACCCCCATGAATTATACTAATACTTTATAATTACCACGTTTCACATCCATTAGCCGATGATAGCCCGTATGAATTGAGATGTGAAGAATGTTAATATTGAATGGAATAGAAAAACCATGAATTATACTAATACTTTATAATTACCACGTTTCACATCCATTAGCCGATGATAATAGCCCGTATGACTTGAGATGTGAAGAATGTTAATATTGAATGGAATAGAAAAACCATGAATTATACTAATACTTTATAATTACCACGTTTCACATCCATTAGCCGATGATAAATAAATCAATGTGCTCTAACATGTAACAAACATTACACCTGGCTATTCTAATCATACCTTTTATATTTGTGTCATAGGAGGCGTTGTTTTTTTAGCCTACTGCAAAATGTGTATGTTTGTGTAGTATTATTTTATATTAATAAAATGTTCTATCTAAAAAGAAAACGTCTTGATGCTATATACCCTCAGATGTTTGTATTTATAGGATATTAAACAAGCTTCCATTTCGTATCATGTTTATTTCCCGAGTGAAACAATTTCAGCTTTAACGAGTGACAGTGAACATTATTTCACGATTGGCATAAACATAATACGAAATGGTAGCGAGTTTAAAATCCTATTTATTACCCAAAATCGATCTTAATGTATATCATTCAACTCGTTTGGTTGACGTTCCTACAAGGTTGACGTCATCGTGACACGTCGAAGTGTTACGTCCCACTTGGCGTTCTAGTGGGACCTCCAATTTTAATATCTACTAAGATATTTTTCACCATATGGGTAATAATTATTGATAGGTCCTCATACTACTAATTCAGTTATCACGTTTTATACCAGGGATTTTCATGAATTTTGTGTAATAAGCAAACCGCATGTCTGTATAATTTAGGTTAGGACTTTCAGGCGCGAATCCAGAGATCACAGGTCCCGTAACCGCCTTTGGTAAAGGTCCGGGGTCAAAAGCCTGCATTGAGCACTAAATAATAAGCTACATATAATGCAATAAAATAAAGTGTGTATGTAACAACACATGTGATCATTAGATCAGACGTCGGAATTTAACCGGCTTATATCAAATTGATGTTGAAACACGCTCACTGGCTTGTGTCAAAAAATGTGCTCCAAATGAGGAAAAGAGGTAGGGGTAAAAGGAGGCATCTAAAATTAAGCAGCGAAATACGAAGCTTCATTTCATAAATATTATCCAGATACGTTTCAAAAATATATTTTTGTTTATAATGACATTACATTGAATGTAGAGATCCCGTCTAGAGTATTCTGTAAGTATAGATCTCTGAGGCTTTGTTTGCTAATCTTCAGTATCCCAGGCTTCTATATAAAACAAGTTTATACAGATATTTCACATGTGCAGGCCATTTCAGAAAGGGCACAGATTTTGACTTCCCGAATGAGAACAGGAGTCATCATATAAAGGAGTCATCATATAAAAAAAATATGTGGCAAATAATCAAAGACACATTTTAGAGACTGGAACCTTCAACATTCATCAGTGGCAAATAATCAAAGACACATTTTAGAGACTGGAACCTTCAACATTCATCAGTGGCAAATAATCAAAGACACATTTTAGAGACTGGAACCTTCAACATTCATCAGTGGCAAATAATCAAAGACACATTTTAGAGACTGGAACCTTCAACATTCATCAGTGGCAAATAATCAAAGACACATTTTAGAGACTGGAACCTTCAACGTTCATCAGTGGCAAATAACCAAAGACACATTTTAGAGACTGGAACCTTCAACGTTCATCAGTGGCAAATAATCTTCTACAAAACATGGCTGACCTTCCTCAAAAGTACACAGACAGTTTAATTGACAGCATGCCCCAGCGGATTGCACAATGCCTGTAGAGAAATCGCACACTCACCAATTATTGACCATGTTTATCAGAAAGAGATTGAATTTATTTCAATTTGAGTGAAGTTTAATAGTACTGAATGAAATGGTTATTGAATTGCACTGAGTGCATTGCAGACTTAAGAAAAAGAGAGGTTATTTTCAAAGCAAAACTAGCCGTGCCATCAAGGCGCACTAATATGGCAAATATATATTTGATGTCTGTCTGTTAATTTATTTTGTTGATTGTGAGGAAATGACTTCCCATGTGAATTCAAAGAGTACAGAAGAAACCCGCTCCATTTTTTTCGTTAGTAGCAAGGGATATTTGATATGCACCATTCCACAGACAGGATAGCACATACCACGGCCTGTGATATACCAGTCTTGGTGCACTGGCTGGAACGAGAAATAGCTCAATGGGTCCACCGAAGGGGATCGATACCAGACCGACCGGGTATCAAGCGAGCGCTTTAACACTAGGCTACGTCCCTCCCCTGCGTAAAGAGAGTGATTACCGATCTACCTGCTAATTGGATAAGCCTAACTTTATTTATCATCGTCGCAATCGTGGATCATGTGGAAAGTGGGCCATCGATATTCGTCACATCGCACCAAGCGTCTGCTATCAGCGCGGAATCGTGTAACAGAAACGCGTTATCGACAAACCAAATTGCCAATTTACTAGATAATGATCCATGGCCTGGGATGGAAAACACAGTGCTTTACGTCGTACTAACGACCAGAGGCAAATAGGCAAACGATGTTCGTAGCCTGAAAAATTACATTCGATTAGATTGATTTACGACTTTCTCCAACTGTTACTTCTTTCTATTTATTTAAGTTAGTCAGATCCCATTTTCCCAGAAATCTGACATGCACGGGCATTTTTTGTTTTAGGATTTGGTCCAATATAGACTTTTAACCTAATTTGAGAATGCTGAATCCAAAAAAAAGATATGTTGGCCATCTGAGAAATTACGTTTTATGGTTCAAAATGGTCGAAAACAAAATGGCGGAAAATCTCAAAATTTAGCTGTATGGCAAAATGTAAAAACAAACAAGATGGCGGCCGTTTGTCATAAATATTGTTTATAAAATCGACATCCAAGTCTTATGAAGGGTATTATTTGCTGCCATAAATGCAAGAATGTGTCGCAGCGTATACCACACAAATGAGTCCAACATATGTGTGGTATGCTTCAAGATGGCCGCAATATTTAAATAATTGCAATGGCGGAAAGGTATCGTCAAAAACGAAGTCTGTTTAAAAATACATTGAGGTATATTTGATTTATTACATCAAATATGATGCTAGGAGTCGTGCTACGACTTTAACACAAACTGGAAGCCAAATCAGAGGCATTTTGGGGTTATTCGTAATCATCCTAAGAGTCCATCCACTGCTGAAGGTTATACTTTGTCTATGCTCTCTACAGTCATGTCATACATTTTACAGATTAATTGTCAAAAGCATTCATATTTGTTTTCAATATCCAATTTTTTTTTTAGAGTCGTTTAATTTCCTTTGAAATATTATAACATGAAATAGTAGTATTGCATCTCGGAGCATGATACGCAAACAAACACAACATCCTTCAGCTGGTACAAAGAGGTGTGTTTCCAATATTATATTTATAGGAATGGTTTTCTAAAAATAAACAATTGTCCAATTGTTTCATGGATATTTGACATGTGAAAAAGCAAAAACCAACAGGATATCAGTGTTTTACTAATACGTACAATACTTAGTCAGATAGTTTTGAACAGTGAATTGCATGAACTACTATTCTTGTATCCGATTCCTCGTTGTTGGTCTTTGTTGTTCAACATTTATCTCAGTGAAACCACCCATACCCATTTTACATTCAATGCAGACTTAGAAATGGGTTTTCAAGAGGAAATTAATTAATTTAACATTGCTTTCTGTTCAGTATGAGACATTGGCATACTTCATCACAGGTTTGTATATCTCTAATTTGTGCATTTAGTTTGGTTAATAGAGATTTGTAGCGATCAAATACAACATGTCAGCATATTTATCAAACATTTTGTTCCCTTCGTGTTTTGAACTTTAAACCAATGCCTGTCCGTCAACAATCAAGACTGACTTCCCGAGTAATTTATCAGGTACATTTGGATCTTGAGTTTGTTCAAACAATGGGTATTGGTATTGGTATTAAGTCATTCTTTATGACAGCAAAGTATTCACTTCCTGGCCGGCTATATATGCTGTAAATAGTCTGTGCAAAATGTCTCATTCAACTGTTGTACCTGAATTTAATTGTGTGCTTTGAACCGTTTGACCCTAAAATTACCACATAAACATTTGCGAAGGATTCCATGTAACAGCTGATGAACATCTGCACCATTGACTAGTTCATGTGATAATACAGATGTATCTACAAAACGACTGTCAAATCAAAGGCCGTCGTATGTACTACCCTGTCTGTGGGATGGTGCATATACAAGATACCTTGCTGCTAACTGAAAAGAGTGGCGACAGTGGGTTTCCTCTCTCAATATATGTGTGGTCCTTAGCCTGACGCCATATAACCGTAAATAAAATGTGTTGAGTGCGTCGTTAAATAAAACATTTCCTTCCTTCCTTCCATATTTCATATACTCAGGAACCTGTCCTGTGAAGTTAGATAACTTTAGATCATAGCGATGTGTGTACCTCCTACCATAGGTATAAGTTTGATATAATATTTCCATAGCTCATATCAAATCTTAAATTTGAGGTAAAGTGCATTGACAAGAGTACGGTATTGACCGAATGGTTATATTTCCAACTGTTCGGACACATTCATACGGTGAATCTCTGAACATTAATGTTTAAAATACTGATTTTAGGGGTTGGAGGTTGAAAAATAGCTAAATATCTTATAACAGACCAACTGAATGCAAATTATGTTGGAGGCAACTCTTTGTCATTTCATTGCCAGGTTTTAAATATTTATATATAATTCTATTAAAACATTATTATAAATATTATTATAATTATATCGATCCTCTAATTTTAGCTTCAGGCCGTCAACATTTTTTATTACCTACAAATCCAAAGTTATATTAACAAATTGATCCCTATTACATTGCTATTACCCCACACCCCGACCCCGCTAACATTTGATTTAGATCCGCGCTTGTAAATGGTAGATACAGAAATAAATTATTTAAAAACTAATGTTCACATGTAGATTTAGGCATGTTTTAAGTATATATATATATAACTACTCAAAAGAATTTAAGGGTCAGACGATATTTTCGACATTATTTTCTGAATGTCAATTATATTAGCTAGACCATAATGTCAT
>NC_054699.1:35929991-36002133 GCF_016097555.1 Gigantopelta aegis
CCAGAAAGAAATAAGCTCAATTGAAGCAGATTTGATTTTGGGAGTTCTTCATAAACATGTTGCGCAAACCACAAAAAGGCAGAAGGGAATCATACAATTCAGTGTCAACTTTGATGGGTTCAATCTTGAATAAGATTCAGCATTAGGTTAGGACTCTGAAACTATACCGAGTCAATAACAAATTAAACCCTAAACAGGTACCGAGGTCAGTATTGAAAGTGTAATTCACCCATTAGTTTATTACAGTATGTGCATCTCCGATGACATTTATTGCAGGAATAATAATTAAAACATTTACATGAGTGTTGTTTCTCGCTAGTTTCACTGTTTGAGATCATGGCCCACAGGACCACTAGTCACTTACCCTGGGGCGCGATGATCCATCATGGACCGTGTTACATAAGTGTCTCCCATAAAGATGTTGATGAAGATAACCTATCAAACTCTATGTTGTAATCGAGAGCAATAATGCCTCCATAAGCATAAACAGTTTTGCTATCAACAGCTATGAAGGTTTGAGTGAAATGACCAACTATCTTAAAAATGGTTCACCACACACACACACGCACGCACGCACGCACGCACGCGCGCGTACATGTATGCATGCAGGCATACATACATAATGAGACATGCTGTCAGTGAATTACAATAAAATTATTTATATTAGAGAATAACATGTACGTTTCACAGTCCGGTTTTAAGCACGTTCCCCACGGGGGATGTCGTCACGACTAAATTTGAAGAAACATTTTTTTTATTTATACTTTGGAGAGGGAAGTTATGTTTTCATTTAAGAATTGAACGTGAACTTTTTTGAGTTTCATGCTAGTATGAAACGCAAAACCGCTTTACACACTGTATGAATGGCGTAGCGCGTTAGCATGAAACTCAAAAATGTTGACGTTCAATTCTTATAATTTCAAACACATAACCATGTCATTAATCTAAAGCTCTTTGAAATAAAAAGTGAACTCTATTTTCCAACTATTTACTATTTTATTAACACGAAATTCATACTCAACATTAGCGGAATCCCTATGGTGGTTCGGCCTTTTCCTTCAATAGCCGAATGAGAGAATGACAATGTTACAATCATTAATACAATTCATATTAATTTTTTGCATTAAATGTCAATACCAACTAGAAACATTTTGAATTCACTATAAACATATAACGTAAGTAATTTCAATAACTTTTAAAATGGGCATAAAAATGTCGGAAGCGACCTATTTTGTATGGTATAATTTATATGTGAAGCGGTTGGTGTATGAATATTTAACTACGAACTGTGCATGGGCGCCATTTTTTAATTACTTTCCAGATTTACCAATTACGACGTTGAAATTACAGTTATCAAATTTTGAGTGCGTGAAAATTCCATGTGTTGATAGATTTGACATGGATAAAGTGGTTTCAATGTTTCCGGAAATGGATGAAACAGGTGTGTCGCGAGTTTCTGTGTTTACTGGCCTTGTAATTGTGGGAAGTGGCGACAACACAGGATGGTTTTGGCGTGTGTGTGACTTCAAGTGGTGCGACACAAGTATTCGTGAGATTTGACAGTGCCATGCTTATGTTTCTTTTTTGGAAAGTGGAACATTCTCTGTTGTAGCTCCGAATTGAAGCTTCGTTCCTGTGGCCCGACATGTACATGATATGCCTAGTTTCAAAACCCGAGTCGTTTAAAGATTGGATCACAGTGGCGCGCAAACTATACTGTGTACGTCATACTACAATGCGCGTTACTGCTAATGGTTGGCATGGCAAGCCGCGTGTGACGAAGTGAATTGATATCAAGTACCACACGCGGAATTGCAATATTTCGGGTGTTTCGTCGCTCCAAAGGTAATTGTTGATTTTATTTAAGTCGGAACTGCCAATTATTGGTTTATGTTTCGTTGCACGCGATGTTCCGGATTCCATCATGACTTTCAGTTTACTGTTCAGTAAATCATTTGCTTTTTTAAACTCTTTATCTTTCACAATATCTATGTTCCTATCACTGTCACGCAAATGCCTGTTTAGAGCCCCTCTAATGTTTATTAAAGTGTTTTTATGGTATTCCCCGACTTGTTTCTCTGGCAGCGTCCTTTTTCTCCCTTCGGTCACCAGTGGTGCTGTTGACGCGTAAAACGACCTCAGTAACAATAACACTTGGAAGTTTGACAGCAGACGATTACTGTGATGTCTAAAAATAGAATCTCAAGGAAATTCCTCGGGGATTCCTTTGTTGACATAATTCATAAAGTAGTTCCGGCTATAAGCCAAACATAGTGCTAAACTGAGATTCATGGTGCTATGAATGTCAGTTTTTATCATCACGTGATACGAATTTGACCAATCCAAGGGTTTATAACAAAGGCATTTTTAGAGATTGGAATTATACCCGAATAACTGTTGTCCGTGTCCGGTGTATCGGCGCGTCCGGTGATTCGGCGCACTTGGTATTTTGCTTAAGTACGCTTAGGAAGAGGTCATGTTGTCGGTGTTTTTAACAAATTAAAGTTCAATTCCTTTTTCAATTGTTAATATCAACATATTTATTGTTACGGGTGCAATAACAATTATTAGAATTATCAATAATTATATCCTAATTTCAAAATAAATCATTCACCTGCTTTCGTGTATATAAACGCAATCTATTGATATTAAGAATGATAAAACCAGTCTAAAAACACCTTTCCCGCATTTTTTAAATTATAGTAAACGGTATATATTTTTGTTTCGGTTATTTTTATTTAAATTGAAAAGGAAAACACAGACAAATGCAAACAAAACGAAAGTATTACACCTTAATTCCAGTTCACAATTGTCTCATTGTTACAAAAAATAAAAGCGAAATAAGATCCCAGAGGCGTCGGAACTGGGGCGGTATATTTAAAAAAAAAAAAAAAAAAAAAAAAAAAGAACGAAGTGATCTACCTCACAGGTAAACATAAACGACGTCACAATGAGCAACGATACGTCAGCAATGTACCGTTTAGATTTTGGCACGAAGCTTGGACCAGCAAAGATTGAGCTATCTTACACACTCGTGTAGGAGATCACCGTTGTGTATCAAAATCGTATACAACGCACTGGCGTAGGAAACGGGGGAGGGGGGGGGGGGGGGCAAGGGGACATGTGCCCCCCACTTTTCAGATAGTTTGCTTTATAATAGTGTAAAAGTGTGTAAATATAAAAGTGTGCCCCCCCACACACACACTTTTTGGCAGCTTCCTACGCTCATGCCGGCGTATATTGGAGATGTTTCTGAGAGGACATGACCCAGTTTAGTGTTATTGTAAGGAGATGTAAAGTGACGTCATTGGAATACAAAACTTTTTCAAATTCAAAATTGGCTGTATTATTACAGTGCTTCGCCACATTAAAATGCTCGCTTTGCATCAATTTCATTTTCCGAGTGGTTGGCAAATGTTTTAGAGCGCTCTATTTTTTTTAAAGGAAAATGGATCTGTTAGTACAGTAGTGATTCGGTTATGACATAGTATGTATACTTAAAGCCAAGTATCCATACGCCATGACCCAGTAAGGCCACGTTCTGTAACAACATAATTTAGTTCATTATATTGTTTACATTTTCATTGTTTCGAGGTATGTAAGAAATATAATACTACATTCGTGTCCGTTTGACACCATGTATCTTACAACTCGCTTTCACTCGTTGGATATGTTTTTAAACAACTCGTGACATAAATGGTATCAAAAGGAAACTCGTGTATTATTCTCTATGAGTGAATGTGATTGATTCAGGGGTAGCATTAAGGATTTTTTTCCAGTGGACTCATTTGCTCCTGAATTGGTTTATTTCCATGAGTCCATTCTCATAATCCATGAGTGTATATTATTATACCCTTTATTTTGGTACCAAACACGATATGTCTATCTTTGAAAAAAGGAGAAAGTTTGGAAAGTAGGTCACGAGGACTATAATGTCATTCAGTTTCAAATTCCCTTTATTTTGACACCAAACTCGATAAAACATTGATTTAACCGCCACCACCACCGGCTTAAGAATCCCTACCCCATGGTTAAGAATACATAGAGGCAAGGAAATGCGTAACTCCTGTGTGAGCATTTCAGAAAAAATGGGACATAAAGAAAAAAATTAACTTGCTTGTCCCCACCCAGTGTTTTTCACCTTAAAACGCCTCTACATGCCTTAAACGATCGTCAGAAGTTATGCTTGAAACAGTGGCCGCCTGAAATACATTTCATATAAATGTTCTAAAAACCCCAACATGCCAGGGACGCGGGAAATTGCTTTTGGTACGCAACTGCGGAGCGTGCTTGTTTGGACCGTACGCAAAGAGAAACTGGGACACGGCCTATCGCTGAATGCAGTCATTGCACAAATAGCGCAGTGAGGCCTTCTGACCTAGAAAAGCGCAACCCTCTTTGGAGAGGGGCGGATTACTTGTTCTTCAAAAATGAGATATAAAAAATTGATTTAAACATAATCATGTAGCCTTATAATTTATAATTATCGCAAATTGCGATGCGATACCACTTATTTTGAGCCCTGTTTTACATCACTATATTTCTATTGACTGTGCACAGTACATAGTACACACCATAGGGCCTACGAACACTCCAAACACGTGGGTGCCATATTATGTCAGTGTAAGTGGCTCACTGCCACTAGCTTTTGACAGCCAATGGCCATTATTATCAAGTTAGGTTAAATTTCAATGTTCAACCAAATACTGGCGGCCATGATTGTTTCTAGGTCTGATGTCGGGCAAGTCCAATTTCCAAATAGTGGTGCGATGCTTGTTACTCTCTTGGTTATCGTATTGATATTATGTTGTTTATAGTTTAGTTATTTGTTATCAAAATAAACAATTAGTGATGCATGTCTAATTTAGATTGTTTTGTTTGTAAGGAAAAATATCTCCTCTTGTAGGAATATTCAAACAAGTTAATAAACTCTTTTCTGTTTCGACAGAAGTTACGAGGATTTCCGATTGCGCAATATCAGTGTGGCCAAACTACGCCATAATGACGTCATTTTGTAGACTTTAATTTCGATAGTCGCGTTAATGGTTTAAATAATTTTTTTAATCCGCACAATACCTAAACTATATCAATGTCCAGACGCATAGTGATATATTGATGTAGTTTGCTGATATAGTAGCCGCGATTATTAAGTTAAGACATTTCATCTTTCCACTATAGTAAGGTACACGTCGACTGTTAACATGGCTCCATTGTTAGTAACAGTAGCCCGTGTTCTGCTTACGGAAACCCCATTGATTGTGACGTAAATTGGCCACACGAGGATTTCCGATGGCGTTTCGACCTGAGAGAAAATACCGTAATCAACCGAAGCGTCCTGTATACCTTTCAAAATATAGAATCGTCTTGCCATTCCCACAATTCCACCAGACGATCATAAGAAAGTGGCGGGATTATGAGTGACGGATTGTTTGACTTGGCTAACTGATTCCATGCGTCCAGGTCACTTAGGACGTGGTGATGATGAAAGAATGGAATAAACATGCGTCTGGAATGCGTCTTTGAAAATAAACTGGGACGGTTTTATTATCACTTGTGGTGATGAGCAGGCGTCCATGTCTGCTTTCCATACGTTCAGGGACGCATGGACGCATCTTAACACGATCCCTGTGATTAGATGTCATGCTGACATTTTGTACATAGGATCGTAAAAAGAGTAGCAGTTTGACGACATACACTTGCCGCAACATCGTTTTGGCTTCGTACACAATAACCCCAAATATAACAGCCTATCTTATCGCAGTTTCAATTCACGGCCATAGTTCGTAATGGTACACTTTTAAATTACTTTTTTTGTTGTTGTACAGACATGGTTAGATACGTTAATAATCTATGAAGCAAACATTTTCGACAGCAATTTTGCACTGAATGATATCTCTAGTGTTCGTAGACTTTGTGCATTTAAATATACACTCACTGAAATACAATGTCCTAACATGAGATCTGCTGCCGAGTGTTACACTCCTAGGCTGAATGCTCATACTTAGCGCTAGAGCACAGATAGGTGTTGTATATTGTAAGCTTGACATCTATATTATATTACTGATATGAAGTGCATATTGTAGAGACGATATAGCTCCGAAGAGATTTAAAGCTTCTTATGTCGTTGTTCGCATTCATGTTCAAAACGGACATCTTCATAAAAAGTTTACTCTTTTTGCTGTTTTTTTTCTTTTTCAAAGTAATATTTTTCCTTAATTAATGATACTTTAACATTCATAGTGGATGATATTTCATAATGTTTAATGAGCTATGACTTAGAAAGAAAGAAAGAAATGTTTTATTTAACGACGCACTCAACACATTTTATTTACGGTTATATGTCGTCAGACATATGGTTAAGGACCACACAGATTTGGAGAGAAAACCCGCTGTCGCCACTACATGGGCTACTCTTTCCGATTAGCAGCAAGGGATCTTTTATTTGCGCTTCAAACAGGCAGGATGAGCTATGACTTAGATGCGAGTTCGTTCACATGTTGTTTTACTAGGGTGGGCGTGTTTTCGAGCTTCACCGGTTATGTTAGCGCCGGGTGTTGCCATCTGGACAGTACACGCGTACGTTCACGAGCACCGAGGACATTTCCGAACGCTGCTGATGATGTTCACAAACAGGATATAACACGGGTTTTGATATATTGGACGTACATTGTGAAAACTGCGCTGACTGTTGAACCCTGAGGCGGCCGCTGTGTCAATGAGATGAGTCTTGCTACACGTGCCATGGACGGTGGAGCTGAATACTTTCATCAGCATCTGACAGGCAGGCTGTGTTTATTGAGAACCCAGACCTTGACCTTCTTCGTATAGCACTGTTAGGAGAAGAAATCACGGCCAACCACCAGTTAATCAAACAGGCATATTGGAGTTCCTGTTTCCCAAGATTAAAACGGATGTACCAGTATTATTAATACACATATCGTAGGCGGGTTTGCTTTCGGCGGGGTGATGGACGGGATAACAACAACGTGTTTCCACGGCGGAGTGATGGAAGGGATAACAACAATGTGTTTCCACGATCCAGTTTGATGAATTAAATTGCATTATTAATTTTAAAATATTTTCATCATGAAATATGTCAATATAACCTGTTTTTTCCTATTATAAATGCATACACTAGAAAATAACATTTAAACTAGATACATCATAATTGCATTCAGAATTATTTTTCGCCAGAAGATAGAAACATACGTTTGATGCCATCAATAGATAAATATTCCGTGAGTAAGAATGAATCACAAATAGACGATATTCCCACTCATTTCAAATATCGTTCCTACTGGCCTGCGAAAATCATTAATCCATTTTCCCAAATGTCTATATCATTCGGACTCTGAATTCCGTATACCCGCGAACAAAATTACTGTCTTGATAAGTTTTGTTTGTGTCTAACTTTGAAACAGTATTGATACACATGCTAGCAATATTTCTTTATTTTTCTGGAAGATGGTATGATCAAAGGTTTTAAGTCAAAAGGGATGATTGTTTGCTGGAGTTCTCGCGACGAAACTGTCGGAAAAGAAGTCTATTCGTGTTGCACGTATAACAGGCTAGTTCACTTTTCTCGATTCCAGTCCAGGCTCATTGGGATAGTTCCTGTTCCAGCCAGTGCACTACTGTTGGCATACCAAAAGTTCCCATAGTGTGGTCACGATATATGAAAGCCGCGGTGGCCTTCTGTTGTATGATAACCGAATTATATTTTGGTGTACGAACGCCAGTTCACTCCAATGCGCTTCGATTCGCTTTAACGATGTATCATCTGTTAACAACATGAATTCGATGCGCATTCGGAAAAACGAATTTGGTGTGTCAACGACATTAATGTCAAAACAACTGAACATATGCATATAACACTATGCTACACCACACACATAACTACTTTTATCATACACGTTACAAATAAATGTAAAACTTAATTTAGAATTAAAACAATATCACATAATTAAGATAACTGACCGAATATCATAAAGCGGAAACGTGGTTGGTTAGGTTTATAATACATACCCAGTCTTAATTTAATTGTGTTTATGCATCTAACACTGATAGACGTTCCATAAATTGTTTTTGACAAGTTTAACCTTCCGTGATTAACCGCCAATGATTTACATTTTATAGTTGAGACATTCGCCATTTTAGCAAACGACAGCTACCTGAACCTGATCCCCACTTAATGAGCTTTACCTTTTGAAGAGGCGGGACATAACCCAGTGTTTGGTCTAAGATCGATCCCAGTCGGCGGACCCACTGGACTATTTCTCGTTCCAGTCAATGCACTATAACTGGTATATCAACGGTCGTGGTAAGTCCTATCCTGTCTATGAGATGGTGCATATAACATGTCTATTGCTACTAATGGAAAAATGTAGCCGATTTCATCTCTAGGACGATACGTCAAAATTGCCAAATGTTTTACATCCAATAGCCGATGATTAATAAATCAATGTGCTCTAGTGGTGTAGTTAAACGAAACAATTTTGTTAAACGTTTTGATTTTTTTTATCGATTTTGTAGTCACTTCTTTCATGTATTTTCTTTTGTCTGACTCACAATCGCACACGAAGACATACAATACCTCTCCAAGAGTTTGAATAAAACACAAATTGAATATGTCAAGGCACAATGAACTAGTTTACCTGGAGCACAGGACCACGAGGTTCAACCTCTTGTTCTATTGGCTGCCAGACGGCGGGCAAATTGAGGACATTGAAGCAGCACTGGGCACATTTCTAGAGAAAGAGATGGACATAACTGAAGTAACACACATACTAGGTCTTTTCCATCAAGCACAGAATATACCCACTTTGCCAGACTCCGAGACAAAGACGGAATCTTAAAGGCTGCAAAAAAAAGCTAGCAGGAAAACCTTTTGACACAAGTACCCCCAGGAAATGTCCGAAAGAAAGAAAGAAATGTTTTATTTAACGACGCACTCAACACATTTTATTTACGGTTATATGGCGTCAGACATATGGTTAAGGACCACACAGATTTTGAGAGAAAACCCGTTGTCGCCACTACATGGGCTACTCCTCCGATTAGCAGCAAGGGATCTTTTATTTGCACTTCCCACAGGCAGGATAGCACAAACCATGGCCTTTGTTGAACCAGTTATGGATCACTGGTCGGTGCAAGTGGTTTACACCTACCCAATGAGCCTTGCGGAGCACTCACTCAGGGTTTGGAGTAGGTATCTGGATTAAAAATCCCATGCCTCGACTGGGATCCGAACCCAGTACCTACGGGCCTGTAGACCGATGGCCTACCACGACTCTACCGAGGTCGGGTGGAAATGTCCGAGCAAAGGAAACAGCTGTATCCTATCTACAAACAAGCCAGGAGAAACAACAGGAGAGCATTTGTAAAAGTCGACCGTCTTTTCATCGACGGTGAAGCGATATTCCCAGATAAAGTTTATTCTAGACCACCATCCTGTTACATATAATTCAACTGTTGACCAAAAAAAAAACAAAACAAAAAAAAAAAAAACCCAACAACCAACAACCACACACCAACACCCCCCCCCCAAAAAAAAATAAAAAAAAATAAAATAAAATAAAATAATAATAATAATAATAGAAAAAAAAAAAAAAAAAAAAAAAAAAAAAAAACACTACCACCATGGAAACGAATTCGTCAAAACTCCCCCACCCAAAACTTATTAGCAACAGATTCAGTGGATACAACAGCTAACACCTAGGACAGGCCAGGAGGAATAGATAAACATGTTCCCAGTGCTGTTCCTAATACAGTAGGTCACTGTTGTTAGAATAACAGCCAGTGTGTAAATGATAACGTATTTAAAGCACATAATACTGTACACACCGATACTTACTTAAAGCAACGTCCATGCTGATACAGCGTTACCTATACACAGTGCTAGTCAATATACTGATTATGGTATGAATAAGCCATAAAGCAATGTAGGTACACGTTATCACACCAGTGTTATTTACTTCTCACAGTAATCAATACAGTTTTCAGTACATTTCGATGATACCTATTTACATACCCATATAGTGCCACAGCCACTCAGTATCAACACGTAACCAGTTCACTGGAGCCAAGGTTTGGGTATTTCACAAAGAACGTAGAACTAGCCGTCTTATCCAAGATACCTCCCATCTCTCTGGAGTGGGTGCATGTTTTTCACTGGTGGAACATAATGATAGGTAACCCGTTCTGGGTGATGCAGTGATTGTAATCGAAAATTGATCGGTTTTGTTCGGGCGATGTTATGGTCGATTATAAACGTTTATAATTGATTGTGCGGGGGAAAAGTTAACTGTATTTATTTAGCCTAAATGATGTAATAGATATAAATATGTTGTGGTTTGTGTTTGTACTTATGTCTACGTACACAAAAAGTCATTAGTTAGTTATTAGGGTGTATTTCAGTGAGCATGATGACAGCTGCATTGTCCATATAATTGAAATTATTTATTGTGTTCATTTAAGAATTGAACGTTATATTTTTGATTCGTCAAAGCCAGTGCACCACGACTGGTATATCAAAGGCCGTGGTATGTGCTATCCTGTCTGTAGGATGGTGCATATAAAAGATCCCTTGCTGCTAATCGGAAAGAGTAGCCCATGAAGTGGCGACAGCGGGTTTCCTCTCTCAATATCTGTGTGGTCCTCAACCATATGTCTGACGCCATATAACCGTAATTGAAAATGTGTTGAGTGCGTCGTTAAATAAAAACATTTCATTCCTTACATTTTTGACGTGCATGCGATGATAAACACCAAAACTTAACGGGCTACGCCATTCATACAGTGTGTAAAACGGTGTTGGTGTTTATCATCGCATGGACGTCAAAAATATAACGTTCAATTTTTATAATTTCCAAATGCATTAATATTGCCATTATACAAAAGTATATTAAAAAACCCAGTCGAACTCTATTCCACAACAATTTACAACTGTATCAATACACAAATAAGGGAATTCCCTTAGAAAGTTAGATTCGGATTTTTTTCGTCAAATCTCCGATTCATTATAATGATTTACATGAGGTTTTATAAATTTTAATTTCCTGAATTGATAAAAAGTTATAAAATTTAAAACAACTGAACATCAACTGATAACGCAAACAGTTGGGGGTTTTTAAATATCAAACGGTACTTAATTAAGAATTAGAGTATTGTTGAATGTTTTAACTAACATAAGGGGCAGCGTCAAATTATTTAGAAGATTTATAAATTACTATATTAAAATTGCAGTTGTCAAAAGTTGAATTATTAAAAGGTGAAGACTGACTTGGAAGGGATAAAGTGGTTTCAGTGTTGCTGTGTGTGTGGATTTCAGACGAAGTTTGAGATTGTGTGATATTATTCTCGGAATGGACAGGTCGCGTAATTGTGCACGAAGGCGTGTGTGTTTTTGCGCGTGCAAGTTGTCGATTTTGTGTGTTTGACAAATGTGACAGTTGCGCTTATGTCTCTCTGTTGATTTGTTGAGCATTCTCTGCTATAACTTCTAACAGAAACTTCGTTTTTGTGGCCTGCCACGTACATTATGTGTCTCAGTTCAAAACCGGAGTCGTTTAAAGCTTGAATTGTCACTGTCATTCACAGTGCAGACGATATCGGGATTCCGCTGTTTACGTAATTGATAAAAACTAGTTCCGGTAATAACATTCTGTTTTTTGTTTGTTTACCGACAAAGTGCAGTTTTCACGTTCATGGAAGAATGAACGTTGTTTTTTTAGATCACGTGATAGTGTTTTAACCAATCCAGACGTCTATTACAAAAGAGTAATTATAAAATGGAATTATATAATTTTAATTGATTGTGTAATCTAAAGTTGACTGGTTGCTGACAACTATAATCGATAATCGAGGATGGAATTACAACCGATTTCCAACACTAGCAGCAGGGCATATTCGGTGGGTGGGGTGGTTTCATTGTCATTATATTCTGGTAGTACAACAATTTCTTTGCTTCGACAACATGTTCCACGTCGCTGTTTTTATTTATTATACAAGATAACTGTGAAATTATTTTTTAGCTAACAGAGTGGAGCATTTGCAATTATTTTGATGCAAGGGTTGAGTACCATGTAGGTGAACGAAAAAGAAGACGACGAAGAAGAGGACAACAGAAACTATTTCACCCACCCAGGATGCCCTACTGTAGTACACAAAACGTGTTGCTTACCAAGCTGGGATGTGGTCAACCAGTGAACAGCATGAACAACATGCACGCAGTCCAGAGTTACGTGGGGGACTTTTTATAAAGACAGCCAATGCCGAGTTCTTATGTGGGACACTACCTATGAGACGCGAACCTGCAGTGAATTGGTTAATCATGATTACAAGAGTCTGAGTGGGTGTAGGACTAGATGTGCATGCACAAATGGCCACAGGAGCGCTCTGAACTGTGCGTTTGTGAGAAGCAAAATATTCAGTAGAAACGTATTTTATGTGCAGCGAAATATGGAATCAGCGATATATGCCTTATATATTGTAATTCACAATCAAGTTAATCTATGCTTTGATTACCTATATTATATTATTCATGTCTAAGAAAGCCACATTAAAAGTCCAGTGTCTGCTTTCTCATAGTCACATGGTGGCATTGAACGATTAGGTCATCGAATAATAACAGTGACACCAGATATAATGACAATCTTCATGGCAGTCTGCAATCTTGATGGTGAACAATGACGAAAAACATCATACCAGTTAGACCTACCTGGTTTCCAAATATACGCGTACGTGACATTTCATGAGTATGCCGACTGTATTTGTTTGATATAACATAGAACATTCCAAAAGACAATGTTGTATGGGATATATGCATTGTGAGTAGCATCAAATACTATAGAAGATTAGTAAGATAAAGGTATTCGAGGAAGTAGGCACTATTGTATACATGACATAACGTCTGCTTTATTTGTGAGTCAAAAATAGGTAAAATTACGTCTTAGGGTAGCAGGAAACTGCTGCTCTGATGTGACTCATGTCTTTACATGGTACTCAACTCTTACACCAGTATATCCCATGATAAGACCAGTGATCCGGAACATGTTGACGAAGAAAGGAATGTGTTGTAATGCCAGAATAGGAAGACCCATTGCAGCACTCGAAACAGTATGCTTAAGAACCTAATAACACGAGGCACCAGTGAACAATATATAAGCAACATGCACCCACTCTCGAGGGACGGGGAAGGCCTTTTGATGGCCGGTGCAGTGTTCTTGTGTGGAAGAGCCTTAAGCTAACGTTAGCTTTCAATTCCTGCAGCAAAATGGTGTTAAATGAAGACTCCCAAAAGGCATTGCAGCTTTTTTCCTCAATAATTTGTTTTTATATTTCGTTCCTTTTATAAAACACCCATCTAGTGATATTTTGCATGATATAACTGCATTTGTTACCCTCAACACTCTACGTTAGACCAAAGGAAAATTGTGCGCCTGGGTGGTACGAGTGCTGAGATATTGGAATAACCTAACTTTGTCTTTCAAAGCCTGCACTGAATTAGTTAGGTATGGTTACAAGAGTCCGAGTGGACGTGGCACTAGATGGGCATGCAAATAGATCCATTCGAAGTAAATTGTTTAATATAATCTTCTTGCATGAATAGAATTATACCAAACAAAAAGATGGACGTTGCACTTTTTTCCTGAGTAATTCGACTGTATATTTTGTTATTTGTATAAATACAAAAATCCATCTAATGATATTTTGATTTATATGACTGCATTAATTACCTCAAAACACCAGTTAGACCCCCAAAATGAGAGTACAGGTGGCAAGAATTCTGAGATATTGGTACTAATAGCGTTTGTATAGCGGACATCTTGAACATCCACAATTGCCACCATAATGCATCTTGGACAAGTGGTCCCTATTAAAAGTTGAAACCTAAGGCAATTGACAAACATTTTCCATTTTTTAATGAAAACAGATTAATACAAAAGCAAAACGATGGTAAGACTCACAATAGTGATCAATAAGTTGTCTCTATATTTGATTTATTTGATTTTTAAAATCCATCTAGTAATATTGCGGATGATATGACTACATGCATTACCCTCAAAGTTAGATTAAAAGAAAATCCACGAATCTAGGTGGTATGGGTTCTGAGGTATTAGTATCAATAGGTTTTTGCATGGTGGTCATTTTGGAAATCTTGGACAAGTGGTCCCTTTTAAAAGTTGAAATCTAAGGCAATGGTAAAATATTTTCAAATTGTTACTGGTAGTGTGTAAGCATCTGTTGACTGCCTGCAAAGTAAATATATTTTGTTTGTTTGTTTGTTAGGGTTTTTTTTTTTACACTTTTATGTTAGTTTTGTAAATATGACTTGCTGTTGTTTGTTGCAAAGGCACTTGTTTTTCAAAACAATTTAACAATGACCCCTTTAATTGCTCACAGTGTGTCTATCATTAACATTATAGGTAGTTCAGTTGACATATATGAAACAGTAGTACCATTAATGTCAAGGTGTCGGATTTTTAACATCAACAAAATGGTATGACCTTTTTACCTCTGGTGACCTAATTATTACACCAATTTTTATCTATTATATATTAGTTTGTATAGGGGTTTAATACAAATATTTTGAGCGGCAATTTGAGTCAAAATATTGTACAATAATTTGTCCTCGCCTCACTACTGGTATATTTATGGGGTGATATCCACCAAAAAGCTACTCCTTACAAAAGTCTACTATACTAATTTGTTAACTACAGGCATACGGCTGTTAAAAAGACACCATGCAAATTACCAATTCGTTAAATGTCGGGGTCTGTCCCATGGACTAATGTGATGCACATGCTCTAATGAACTGTCAATACGGTCCGGAGACCGAGTTGGTCAATCTCCTCGTACAATGGTTTTCTGTTGACGCAGACGCGTGTGCAGACATTTTAGGGATTCTAGAATGTGGCGAGCGAAGTTTATAAGGGGGAGGGCCATGCTCACACCATGCTTCCCTGGAAAATATATTTCAAAAAGAGAAAATGTACTTCAGCAGGGAAGGTTTCGATCCTCAAAACCCTCCCACTGTTCACGCGTCAGTGATGGTGGTTATTAACAACCCCAACATGATGAGGACGTGCACTGGCATCCAGGAGGATGAAACCAGGATGCAAAGCACCTGCTAATGGTGGTTCTAAGGCCACATTATTGAAATATGTAACGGACACCTGCCATTGTTTCTCTGAGCATAAGAATCATAAAACATCATTTCAACAATCTAGCTGACCATTCCCAAAACCATTATCCACTAACCACCACACCGGTCATGCTAATCAATGTATCGTTCAATTTTAACAACCCTTTTGAATACACTGAAACGATACGCAGTACAGTGCTGCCAATACCTAGATTACACTCAAAATAGTATGTAGTAGTATATTATGACAGACATTGCATTGAAATGCATATAAAAGTAAATCGTGTGCATTGTAATATCAATTGAAGGCCATAAGGTCTTAAAAAAAAGTAGGGGAATTCTAATAAGAATTTACAATTTTCAAAATTGTAAGGTATATTTGCTGTGGGGAATAGTTATATGATAATAGTGAATTAATTGGGCAAACATTACAACCGGTAGTTCAGTATTACAGTTGGTTTTATGACCGCCAAAGATCTTGAAGGAAGATTGGGGTCAGAAGTGAAATTTGAAAGTTGACGTTGGTTTTTTTTTATCAGTAGTGGGTGATACCGCCACGATGTGTTGTACATTCATTCAGTCGACGAGGCATACTGCGTATGAGTCTCCCAATGGCCATTTGAGGGAGTCTGTTCCACTCCTCTTGCGGCGCCTGACCATATTCCGCTAACGTGGTCGGCGGTCTTTGACATTGACGCACACGCCTCCTTATCATGTCCCAGATGTGTTCAATGGGGGAAAGGTCTGGACTCATTGCTGGCCATGACATTCGATATATGTTGTGCTGCTGGAAGTGAGCATTGACGATTCGTGCACGGTGAGCGCGGGTATTGTCGTCCTGAAAACCCGGTAGTACTGCCCAGTGACCCTTCCTTGAACAATATTGGGGGGGGGGGGGGGGGGGGGGCTTCTGTCAGTCATAGTGATACCTTCTAACACCATAACCGATCCACCGCCAAATATGTCATGAAATCGCATTGTGACGTTGGCGTGCCGTTCATTTCATCGTCGCCAGACCCGACCACGCCTGTCAATGAAGTCGAAAGTGAGTAGGGACTCATCTGAAAACATGACACGTAACCAACGACGAATACCCCAGTTCTGACGCTCCCTACACCATTCACATCTGTGGGCAATGTGACGATTTGTCACGGTAGGCACAACCCGGTGTAAAATGAACGCAGGTCCGTAGGAACCGAGGTCCGTATTACCTCGGTTCCTAGGAACAGTAGTCCTATCGGACCTCCATAGCTTAGGAACCATAGTCCTACCCGGACTTTCATACCTGATTTATTTTTAAGTTGTTTTTATCCTAGGACTTGTATTCCTACGGGACTTAAATTCCTTCTACAGCAGTGACAGAAATACAAGTCCGGCAAATTAGATGTCCGTTTGTTATACTCTGCAATTTGCACGAGCTGCCAGAAAGACACGAGAAAAAAGTGAGGTTTTGACAGCCTTCCCTCGTAGTGTGATGGATAAGTATACGAGTCTGTTAAGATTATTGTGGTTTCAAATCTCCATGCCAAAATATTATTTTTAAGTTTGTGTATCAACTTAATTATTTTTTTACGCCATAGACTTGTGGATCAGATACGTGAGTGAATTTTTGTAATCGTCTTACATTTTTGTCAGCATATTGAAGTCGGACGAATATCTTGCTTTTTTGCAAAAGTATATAATGCAACTACAGATATAAAGTAGGCTATGTGTTCATGTGTTCAACACGTAGAAATATATATCTAAAAAACAATATGTAGCCCAAAATTATATATATGAAAACTGGTAACTCCAAAAAAATTAACATTTGGCGAACAGCAAAAGACAATTTCTGTATATACCAACATAATTTTTAATAATTTGTTTTATAAGTTTATATTTTGACGGTAAATCACAATCCGATTATTTGTGATTCTCTTAATCTTTATCCGATCGGACTTCCATTCTTCGGAATCCTAGTCTGTGGGACTTGTATTCCTAGGGATTTAAGTCTGTGGGACGTGGATTCCGAGGAATGCAAGTCCGTGGGACTTTTATTCCTGGTACTCCTGGTCCACAGGAGTATTCCTAGTCTTCTGGGGGGTCACTCCCCAGTACTGGGGGGCCAATGGACACTTTCGGGCAAAATGAGCTGGCCTGCAATCTTCACCATGTATTTGCATCATTCTACTCACAATATTAGTTGTAATACATGTACAAATGCAGACTGATTTATTTGGAATCCTATATAGCGTCTTGGTAGTAATGCGAATATAAATAAACGTTGTGTTCCAGATTCGGACATTTTCGTTTCATTCGGGCAATAAAAATCAGCCTGCACCCCCCCCCCCCCCCCCCCCCCCCCCCCCCCCCTACTCCCAAAAAGGGAGCCTGAATGCCTATTGTGACCAAAACTGTCAGGTGTAAAAGTGTTATAAATTGTTTGTCTGTTTAAAAATATATTTGTAAATTGTGTGTGCATATTATTGATAGTATGATAATTGTTCAGGGGTTACTGTTTTGTCTTAATCAGTGTAGTGTCCCATTGAGCTGCTAAAACCCACTATTTCTATTAATTGATGAACCTTAATGATAACCATTTAACATAATTTGTTATCGATGGTATGGTTGACTGGGACTAAGATATCATAGAGCCCAGATTCTGATATGTCATATGTTAGACCAAATTAATTTTTGAAAATGAGTAAAATTGCCAAAGCAGGCACATGTTCAGTAAATTATGCAGGGGTGAGGTCTAGACTATGGCAGGTAGAACTTTGTTTTCAAGAGGGGTGTTTAGACCACGCCACCCCACCTCACACCCAACGTACACGCGCCTGCAACATTATTGACAAAAAGGCACAAACTTAAAAATTATATAAGATAATTTATATAACGCAAATATCACATTTTTATAGTTGAATTATTATTATTATTATTATTATTATTATTATTATCAAATACCAGTATATAATGTCTAACAGATAATTGTGTTGGTATATCAGATGGGCAAGTTATACTTATCTGCGAGTACTAATACATGCTTCGAATTATGGAAAATCTTTTCGAGTTATTTTTAAATGTTTAAATATTTATTACTTGGAACAACACGCAATGAATAAAGACCTTAGTTTTGCTCGTGTAATAAGGTCAACAAAATGTGTACATACTCTTGCAAATGATATAAATGGAAAACATTGGAATAAACAGAAAATATTTAAATAACGAGAGGCACCAGTATCCCAAGTTAATTAAATAAACCAGAAAGGAAACTGCTGTTCATTTTGTTTACATTTATAATTTATTTTTTATATGTACCATCGGACTTAAATTTTGATTGTCCAGAAATGCAAGTCCGACCCGGACTTAATATCCTGGCAGTCAGACCAGAATTCCTAAGGAACGTAAGGCCTAGGACATGCATTCCTAGGAGACTAAGTCCGGCCAGACAACTATTCCTACGGACTTGCATTCCGTTTGCACCGGGACCGTCGAGCATGAAGATGGGCTAATGAAGACGGTTTTTAATTGTCTGACCTGTAACTCGGACACCAGTAGCCTGATGAAGGTTTGCAAGAATTTGATTTGCCGTTTGAGCTAGATTTCTTAGAGCCTGGTTACGGATGAATCGATCTGATATGCGTGTCTGACATGCCAAGATTATCAAGTATAGCTTTGATATTATTTATCGATATATAACTGTGTTCATTCAAGAACTGATCACGCAACATTAATCCGTGTAGTAAGAATTAAATCTTTGTTTGTTTTTCCATTACAATTCTGGCCCAGAAACTAATTATTTGTTGTTGTATAATGAATTTGAGTGGCTTTAACTAATTAACTAATTCTAATTAATACACTTGTTAAAATAATTATATAAACCCTATTGTTATAATGTTGAAGTTTTAGCACTGTGACAGTTGACTCGTAATTGTTATACCATTGAACATTTTCTTTGAACATTTTGAACATTTTAAATCGATAACCTGTATTGAAGAGCGGGGAAACGTTGATGATACTGAAACTTTTAAGTCCAAAGATGATTGTGTTTTTGAAGAAATAGATAAAAATATTTCTATTACAGAAATTGAAACAGCTATAGAGAACCTGAAACGTGATGGACCGGATCGATTTGTCATCGAATATAAAGTATATTTTGTACCTATTTGATATAAAATCTTCAATTGTGTTTTAACCACTCCCATTCCTACTCGAAGTCGCGAAAAAAGACGGACGCTGTTCCTTGCTCTCTCGTGTTAACACACCCCCCCCCCCCCCCCCCCCGTGGGGACAATTGCTTCGTATTTTGACGCTGATAGAGTACCGCGTCGCGTACATCGGGTCACGGGCAACCATGACTTTGGTGCGGGGCACCCTGCTCCACAGAAAAAGGGAAGAGGACCGAGGAAGAGGAAGCGTACACCAGGGGCGGCACAGGGGGTGGGGAACCAAAGCTGGCGGCGGTCCCTTCTGCGTCGCATGTCCCCAGCCCGACCGGACAAGCCAGCTTAGGAAACCCAGCCAGCGAAGTCTGACGAGTCGACGCCAGGAGAGGAGCTGAACATCGCCATGTGCGAGACTCCACGGCCGGCGTCTCCCGTTCCTGCACCTTCATGTTCAACTCCGTCGAGACCCCCACCCACGGGGAACTCCGTTCAGACGAACAAGGAAGTTGGTGTTGCGAAACGGAAGGCCGTCACTCCCACGAGTGACCAGCCAACCAAGGCACGGCCTTCCGCTCTGGCCGAGGCAGGGACTTTGCCGCATGGAGTTTCGCTGTCAGCAAGATCAAGAGCCAGTACTCTAAGTACGTGTTGGTGATACACCACACGTGGGCTCACTGCCGGGAGGTATCCAAGAGGGAAGTTTCAAGCGCTTCCCCGACGGCAGTGAGGTGGCCATCCACGATACAGACTTATGAGATGGGATGCTCTGCTAGTGGTGACGACACGCCTGGAGGGTCTGTACAGAAAAGGCATCCTTTTCAGGGATATGGTCAACAACACTGTCCACAGAGTACTCAAGATCATCGCCGGCGTCCATTACGTCGAGCTAGCAAAAATCCTGCTAGGTCAACAGGTGGAGGAATCTTGTGCCACACTTCAACGGCAAGCAGTTCATCTCGTCTCCGTAGGCGCCAACCTCCTCTAGAACAAAACGGCCTTAACGAGGCCACTCACGTGGACATATAGATCGGACTTTAAACTTTTAGACATTCGTTCAAAATTTTATATCGAAATTACTTCTTTGTTTTAAATATTATTAAATAGTCCGATCCTCTCTTCTTTTTCTTATTTATTGTTGGACTCTCCTTCTAAAATGCTCCAAATTATATTAATATTCGGCCGAGCAGTCAATTCTTTTTATTTTTGGCTTGAAACTTTTTATTTACTTATTTTTAATTCTATTAACTTTTTTTTTACTAATTGCTATTTTTAAAATTCTGCCCATTTTCAACTCTACGAAAAGAAAAGATTATGTTGTACATTTGTTGATTAAAAAAAGCATTTGACTTTATCGACCGTCAAACATTATGGTGCAAACTGTCAAAAGTTGGTATTAAGAGGAAACTGCTATCAGTTATTTATTGACCTGTATCTTAATATTCAGAGTTGTATTCGTATTGATGGCTTCCGTTCAGAATATTTTATTAACAACTTAGGTTTAATGCAAGGCAAAGTATTATCTCCTATCATGTTTGCAACATATGTTGACGATTTTGAAATGAATTTTATTGAGAAAGGATGTGTGCCATTTGAATGTAAAAATATTTTTATTTTCTATTGATGTATGCCGATGGATTGGTGATTTTTTTTCAGTTCAGGGCCCACGACGTATGTTTATTTGATTATTCAGATGAATGGGGAATGGAAGTTAATATCACTAAAACTAATGTCATGATTTTCAGGAATGGTGGGACAATTAGTAGTACAGATAAATGGATTTATAATGGTAAAATATTAGAATTGGTTGATAAGTTTTTGTATCTAGGATTTATATTGTATTATAATAAATTCACAGTTGCAGTAAAACACTTAGCAGTCCAAGGTAGAAAAGGTTTATTTACCTCAATAGATATAATTGAACTATACAGTGACAAGAAATAGTGTTCAGATTTAATATCAGCGATGAATTGGGATTTCGTGAAATTCGTCAGACGTATTTTTATCGGTAGCATTGTATTGTTGTCGACTGTAAAACATTTTCCCCCGGTACCGCATTAGTTCAAAGTAATATAGCAAGACAAGACAAGACAAGACAAGATATTTATTCAGTTATTGAGGTCACATGACCAAAATAACTACGTTTAAAACAAATTAATCGTGCGCTACATGTGTACAAATTACAACACATGTGTATAATCAATTTAAACTAGCAGATTTCTTTTTAAATATAGCGCTGTTTCAAATAATCACTTGTGATTAACCCAATTGTTAAGCAACCTAGATAGCAAAATATATTATGGTTGGAATGTTAACCCATTTCAGTTGTACTAGCTCTGTTAATTAAAGAATAAATAATTTAAGTACTGACGCGTTAGGACACGGGACGGACCAGAATGTAATATTAACGTCCTGCGCCAGAAAAAGAAAAACAACAACATTGACATGATTTAGACTGTGTTCTATTTATATTAGTATTTCTTTTAAATTATTGTGAACTAAAATGTGTTTTACGAGTCATGTCGAAACACTCCGTAAATGTTCGTTTGTTTATCAAATTATTTTGTTTGTTCGTATATTAATAGACCACAATACGTGACAAAACACCTTTATACTGTCCATGTACTTATGATTTGATTTCATAAAAAAAAACCTGATTTGGTTTCTTTTTTAAATTGTCTCACCCATAATGCATATGTGACTCCGCCATGTTTTGTCTGGCCTAAATCCTATTAAAAAAAAAAAAAAAAAAAAAAAAAAAAAAGATATATATATATATATAATATATATTCTTGTTTTGCATGGTAATATATCTAATATATTTTCAAAAAATATATCAACACGATCTCGATCATAAGCTTTTTATGCATTTTAATATTGATTACAACTAATTTTTCTGGTAGAAGGATGGAAAATGCATGTCAAAAAGGTCTCAGGTTAGCATATTTTGCCCAAATGGCTCGAATTTGAAGATTTACTCCAGCATATGCCTTCCTTCTGACACCAACCTCCCGTCTCGAACGCCTATGTGCGTAATCGAAATACTGAATTTGTTTTCGAAGAACTTTACAGTTTAATAACAGGTTTGTTTCTGTCTTGTTTTACTTTCTTTTTTGTTGCTGCCATTATCTCTTTCTTCCTTTCTTCTTTTTATGTACTACATGTAGGGCACACGGCAGAAAATACAACAGACATTAGTATCGTGGAAGCGATTACATCATCCATTCATTTCAAGTTATGATCGTGCTTATATCCAATTAAGGTCCAAGTACGCTTTCCTGGGCATATACCTCAGCTATTTGGTATGTCTGTCCAGTACAGTGGTTTAGTGGTTAGTTGTTTGTGGTCAGGGAGAGAGAAGTCGGTGTAGTGGTCTTAGTCTAATACCCATGAAGTAGTTAAAACTCGCTCTGGGTGGGAGCCAGTACTGGGCTGCGAACCCAGTACCTACCAGCCTTATGTCCTATTGCTTAACCACGACACACGACCGAGGCCGGTTTGAACACATCGAACATCATGTCGTATTCCTGTAATAGAAGACCTGAAAATACAGATTCAGATGTAGAGAACGCTGTAACTAATGACCCGAGAGAAATAAAATCGCTCATCAGAAGCAGAGACGATGTATGGATGTGGTAACAAAGCGGGACAAACTGTCGTCTGCTATCAATGATTTGCAGCGATCGTTAATTCTCGATTAGAGAAACTTGACGTAAGACTAGACAAACTCTGATCAGGCGAACGAATAACACGCTGTCGTACTTGCGATCACTTTTACGATTAATATATAAGACCACCAGAATTGATGGGGCAGTGCTACAAGTGTCAGTGTGTGTGTGTGTGTGTGTGTGTGTGTGTGTATGCTTGTGTATATATGTATGTATGTATGTATGTGCGTGTATGTATGTATGTGTGTGTATGCTTGTGTATGTGTGTATGTATGTGTGTGTGTATGTGTGAGTAGTTATTTTAACTAGGTTGGTCAGTTCATTTCTTACACCAATGATATTTGACCTTTTCTGTTATTGAAATGTAGAGAGTAACCTGGGATTAACTGTGATGATCAATCACTTTCATCAGTTTTACTTTCAGTAAAGCATTGAATATCATATTGTGAGACAAAACTTAGAAAATCAGATATAACCTATTTGTTTCTTAGGTCACAGACCTTTAAACGGATTATTTTCAAATGAATACAGTTGAATTTCGTATTGATAAAGTCTGTGCTATCAGTGGTTTGGGTATTATATACAGTGTAAGATGAAACCTGGTTGTTTAGAAAATAACAAAGGTTAGGTACATGGGTATCACTGGTCATAGTAGGTTGAATAACAATACAGTGGGGTGTTACATGGTTATTTACATAATATATATTCCTTGCTTTAGGGTTGTGCACATCACTGATCACAATACTGGGCTGTGTATATCCACCTGTATTACTATTGTGGGTCTTTATTTGTCTCTTTTCATTGTGCCTATAGATGGAATCGGGTGATAGTAAATCATTTGTCACATCATGTTCACTTGTACAACAATTTGGGGTCATATTTATTACATCTATATCCACAATATGTTCTCTGGTACAATGGAGGGGGGTGTTCACATGTGATATTTTGCTGTTTGCACCATACATATCAATGTGTTTAGATACACCATAGGTCACACTATGTCCACTTGTTATACAATGTGTGTGTGTGTGTGTGTGTGTGTGTGTGTGTGTGTGGCATATGATATTTTGCTATTTACTCCATACATAACAACTAAATATTACATTCAATTCAATTCTTTATTACCGTAAGCATTTGCTTATTGGTACAAACAATATACATGTACATGAACAATCAATCGTGACAGAAGTATGGCTAGTGGAGAATATAAATAGACAATAGACAGTTGGAACATGATATATTATCCAATTACAAAATGTCTATACTTAAAGGCTTTCGCCAAATATTTCCCAGATTGCAAAGCATTTTTGCATTTGAACAGTTAAGCAACTCTATAAATTTAAACGTAGAAGGTTTAAACCAATAATAGCGTTATATATAGGGGTTTTTTTTCTTCTTATATACAGGGCAACATAACACTAAATGATATTCATCTTCAACATTTTCACTATTACATAATAGACAAAGTCTCTCAAATCTATTAATATTTCAAAATCGGCCAGTTTCAATTACTAAATTCTGTGCAGATACCCTTGATTTAATAATCCATACTTTATACACATTTGGAATTGATTTAATCAAGTAATTCTCATATGTATCAACGAAGAATTTGTACAAAGTTGAACATTTCGCACATGTAATCATCTGACAAAAGAGATTCTGCCTTGCTTGATGAAATATCTTTTGCCTAATTATTGACATATAATGCTTACTATTTCTAGCATTATATGCAAAATACAATTGTTTGTAGAAATCAGTTTTAACCAACGTTTTATCCTACGATAATTACATTAATAAAGCAATGGATATCTTCCTAATTCAAAATGCATCATAATATTTGTTGTAGAAACTTTAACCTTCAGCACATTCTATAAATAGTCCAAGATAAGTAAACTGGTCAACAACATCAACCAATACACCATTGTACAACCATTTTCCCTCATCTTTCACGTTACACCGATTACTAAATACCATATATGTCAATATTTGGTAACTGAATTTAGCTTACAGACTTATCTTTAAAAAAAAAACATTAGACATTTGTAACTGAAAAGAAATAGGTAAAATTAGAATGTGTGCCCATAAGTTAAATATAAAATTGGGTAGATATAAAAACATATGAACACGTTGTAATAAAAATGAAATGGAAGACGAGTATCACTTTATTCTCCAATGTCCTAGATTCAATAATATAAGAACCAAATTTATAAAACATTACGTTTTTAAACTCATTCAGTTTGTAAGTACTAGTAATATTAAAGAACTTAATAATCTTGGGAAATATTTAGTACGACCACATAAAGAAATAAATTATTGGAATAAATTTTATAATGCTGTACAATACAGAACCTGCACCGGGTAGCACACAAGTATATTTTATAATGCTGTACAATACAGAACCTGCACCGGGTTGCACACAAGTATATTTTATAATGCTGTACAATACAGAACGTGCACCGGGTAGCACACAAGTATATTTTATAATGCTGTACAATACAAAACCTGCACCGGGTAGCACACAAGTATATTTTATAATGCTGTACAATACAGAACGTGCACCGGGTAGCACACAAGTATATTTTATAATGCTGTACAATACAGAACCTGCACCGGGTAGCACACAAGTATATTTTATAATGCTGTACAATACAGAACGTGCACCAGGTAGCACACAAGTATATTTTATAATGCTGTACAATACAGAACGTGCACCAGGTAGCACACAAGTATATTTTATAATGCTGTACAATACAGAACGTGCACCAGGTAGCACACAAGTATATTTTATAATGCTGTACAATACAGAACCTGCACCGGGTAGCACACAAGTATATTTTATAATGCTGTACAATACAGAACCTGCACCGGGTAGCACACAAGTATATTTTACCTCTGCTATATGCTCAATAATGACATAGACAACTAATATATTAGTCAGTACAACTCTGATGTTGATTGATTGATTGATTGATTTATATGTGTATATATGCATACATGTATGTATATATGTATGTATGCATGTATTCAATAAGATAAATCACTCTCCACCATTATCTTGTACAATATTTAATTATTTTGTGTTTGTTTGTATAATGCTGATAAGTTGTAAAAACTTAAAGCAATAAAACTTTTGATCATGAAAAAAAACAACAGTACTAAGACCACTACGAAATCCAAACTGCGCATCTGTTAAAATATTATTTTCTTCAGACCACTTATATAACCTTTTATTCAGACCACTTATATAACCTTTTATTTACACCACTTATATAACCTTTTATTCAGACCACTTATATAACCTTTTATTCAGAACACTTATATAACGTTATATAACGTTTTATTCAGAACACTTATATAACCTTTTATTCAGACCACTTATATAACCTTTTATTAAGACCACTTATATAACCTTTTATTCAGACCACTTATATAACCTTTTATTCAGAACACTGGAAAATAGTTTTGCTAAACAACTATCCAGACATATAGCTCTTTAAAAACTGGTGTAATAACATGGATACGTGTTTAGTATAATTTGTCCATGGAATATAGATTCGGGAAGAACAGATTCTGTTTGCACGCCTTGAAGTTCTCTAACAAAGCACAAACTCTGCTGGAAGATCCCAGTGACGGTTTTGTGTCATAATCATAAATCATTATTACATGTTAGAGTTAAAAATAACAACATACAAACCAACTTGTGACTTCTGTACTCATTTAAACAAACAAGGAGAAATTACACTGTGTTAATACCATGTTACCATTGATGTCGTCAACCTTTAGGAGCTAATTTTTACGATAATACTCACAAGTGCCTCATGATTTTTAGCTAAATAGTAACTTACAATATTTATTCATTATTGGCCTTCATTGAGGGTAATATCAGTTTTGGTCCATAAACTGATATTGCCCGAAATAATGTCAATAATTGTTTTCTTACATAATAAAATCCGTACGTCCATCCGTCTGTACACCCTTCTGTTAACATTTTCTTGTCTTACATGCAGATGCATACAGGATCATCAAACCTCACATGTAGAAACAACATGGGATGGCGGTGGATCGCGTACTATTACTATGTCAATGTGTCAAAAAAAAATAAAAAAAAATAAAGATATCTGTCTGTGTCCTACCTTTTACGGTCTACTGCACATAACAGTAAATCCATGTACGGACCATATCTTGCATACATATGCATGCAGGACTATCAAACCTCAAATGTACAAACAACCTGGGCCCGTATTTATCAAGGAACTTAAGTTTTGACTTAAGTTTGAACTTAAGTTTTTGAAATTGACTTATCTAAGTCAAAAACTTAAGTTGGTATTCATCAAACAACTTAAGAAAAACTTAAGTAAGTCAGAGAGAAAAACTTAAGTCGTTATGGAAGTATTTCCTGTTTATAAACATCCGGTGGAACAATTTTTTTTTAAAAGAGGTAGAAATACATTATATTGGGGGGTGGGGGGGGGGGGGGTTAATTAAATAAATAAAAATAAGATAAGGTAATGTGCATAAAAACTAATTTTTATTATTTACCAACACATTTTATTTATTTACTTTTATTAAATTTAGAAATGTTTTCATTAATTATATTTTTTCTTGTAATAACAGCAATATTTTTCAAGGTAAACAAATAGCCTAATGTTAATTTAATTAATGTAAAAAAAAAAGTATTAAAACAACACATCTTGCTTATAAAGACATGTATAAAGTTAATAGGTAACACTTTAACTGAATAAAATATTTAATTAATGTAGTAAAGGCACACTTTTGCAAGCCAACATGTTGGGGTTTTTTCACCGGTTAACACAATTTTGCATGTCACGACTTTATGATAAGTTTATGAACGAGCTCGTAGACTAGCTGTCTTATCAACAAAGAGCATACACATTTTCATATAAAAGCTGCAATACATACCTTATTGTAATTTATGAATCCATAATTGAAATCAATGCTTTATTTTACTATTAACGTAAACACCGAAGCGTATTTCGAATTTCCCTCCAAGTGACACCGAACACAACAATCATCATGGCTGCCAAACTACAGCTGATCACATGACGTATTTTCAACTGTAGACTGAGTATAGTCTGTTTCACAAGTAAATCATTGCTTCAACGTGATGAATGAAAACATGTATACAGTTAACAATAGACATGTTTAGTTTTCATAAATTTTCAAATTGTTGTTTGTTATTGTTTTTCTTCTCTTGTTTGTTGTTGTTTGTTTATTGTTTTTTGTTCTGTTTATATATATATATAAGGCATGTATCTATAATATTTCACGGGGTTATTATTTTCAATGTTTTAACATAGGTAGATCATAAATGAAAAATTAAATATGTGTTTACAAATCTACATTTACCATACCTTCTTCTCTCAATCTCCCTACCCTCCTTGGCATTGCCATGAAAAAAAAACCTCCTACTATCGTGACTCGAAATTGCTCTATTTCCCTATCCGTAAGCTGTCCGTAGAAACAGAATATGTAGACACACACAGGGAGACGCGTAAATGGAATCTACTCAAAATCATTTGCTTAGAAAGTGAGTTTCTTGTACTACGCCTTACAGATTACGGAGGGAAATTCAGAAATTATTTTACGTGATTTTCAGATTGTTTTCCATTATGACGCTGTGTTATTATATAAATAAAGACAATATCGAAATATTCGGTGTTGACGCGGACACGTTTTGTGTGTCCATTTATGCGGTTAACCGTACGGTTTTGCAGTTATCAGTACCAGTAACTTGTATGTTTTTGGAAATGTTTCCGTATTTACCACTACATGACCCGGTCAGAAAAAAACACCCGGACAAATGGACAAAGTCTTAAATGATATTTCATTGTGTATTGTGGGATTTTATCTGTGTATATATTCTCGCCGGCATACGCACTTGTACGTGGACACGCAATTTAACTGTCATAACACAGAGTTTAAACAGTGTGTACTTTCTACTTTGTATACAATTTAAGTAATTAAAAAAACAATTTACACGACTGATTTTTGAGAGAGTTACACGCCCTTGTCAGCCGCATGTGACGGTTTTCGACGGTGATTACAAAATAAATGAAATTATAGTGTAATTATGTACAATATTGAAGTGGCTTAGCTTAGACTTGAGATGTAGGACGGATAATAACTGTAAATAATGCTTACTTTGAGCTACTAGTGGAGTTTTAGAAAATAATTAACTAACGTATTGTTAGTATTACCATTGTATTAGTGCTCACCAAATATTCCTCATGAGGCTCATCCCGGCCTGTATATAGTTTTAAAGTTCCTGTAGTTAGCATATATGTTTTATTATTATTTTATGTATTGATTTGACAAATATGGATTGACACAATTTCTGCGGTGCTCCGAAGACGATAGTTGAGGAATCTATAACCAACCAATAACGGTTGTTGTTGATCACCTCATAGTATTTTAACAAGTCAGATAAACAACATAGTCATGCTTTGTTGCTAGTTGACACTACAATGGATAAACTAAATAACGATGTCGTTAAATGTATACGATGACTACAATTAACATGCGTAGTAGCTTCTTCTTTTTTTTCTTTTTGCTAATAGGACGGTTTTCGATAGGTCAAGGATAGTTGTTCTATTACAAACGTTTAGTTTTTTAAATATCTACACCGAAATTAAATATAAAATGTCTGCTTTTTTTAAGTTTTAAAACCGTTTAAGTTTTAGTCATAATATAGTTACATGGAATGTAGTTTAGCTATAGTCCATCCCACGGGAAGCGCCATTTTCTTACTTTGGCATTTGTACTACAAGTTATTTATTTCTAAGCAAATTATTTAATTGCACATGCAAATAGGTTTTTGTTGTTTGTTATTTCCAAAACACTTTTACTTTTTTTCTTACGTCAAATCAAACTGAAATTATTTACAAAATTCATTGTTCATGGAGGCTGAAACGGACTATAGAAATGTATGCCCAGTTGTCGTGTCGCGAGTTATACGTTGTGAAACTTATATGGATTTGACTGGGATTTTGTATAAGTTAAATGGGTAAGTTTGTGGTATTAGTATTTTAAACTATTTAACTGTAAGTGGTAGGTTTTATTATGTAAACTTTACCCCAATTTATTTTGGTAAAACAATATTGAAAATATGACCGTCACCGCTACGCTATTTCATATAAACAGGAAATAGTCTATGCATAAACAACAACATTTGTCACAGTTTACCGTGAAATTTAAGTTGTATACTCACTTTTCCGAAAATATAATGTCAAAAATACTTGATTTTTTTCAGTGTATACAATACCAAACGTCTGGCATCATTTTCGTTTTTCTGACTTAAGTCAGTTAGGAAAAACTTAAGTCTGCTAGGCAGGTGGCTAAAATGTTAAGTCAAAAACAGACCAAACTTAAGTCTAAGTAGGTTGATAAATATGACTTAAGTTTGTTTATGGAACTTAAGTCAAAATCGTAAAAAGGTAAGTATTTTTAGCTGACTTAAGTTTTTTTTATGACTTAAGTTCCTTGATAAATACGGGCCCTGGGATGTAGGTGTGTCGCGAACTATTACTAGGTCACTATGATGCAAATAAGTCAAATAATTTGTCTATACATCGAAACATAATATGGTTTTCAATCAAACGTCTGACGGGCGTATCATGCACCTCGCCGGTACTCTTGTTTTTGAAAGTACAAACTTGAATTTGGGACTTTATCTGATAATGAGCCACATATATGGTATATATGGCGTAACTCTTTAAAGTCTGAACAACGATAAATTACTCTACTACTTTTAATTACCAGTCTATTTTTTCAATTCTTTATGTACTTTGAGCGGGACAGCTCATCAATGCATAACATTACATAACAAGGTGGACAGTCATGTGTGGTACAAAACAGTATAAATATATGCTACTGTTACTTCCCCGAAAAGACAACTGGACTCGGTGAAGATATTTTAACAGGGTTCTTTATTCCGGAGAATAAGGATATATAGTCAAACAAACCCTATAAGCAAAAATAGCATTATTAAAATACATTCACACTATACATAAACAGTCTTAAAACACCATATTAAAACGCATTAAAATATATATAAATACTCTGCAGTCTAGTTATTATCTACAAATAATAGCAAATCGCTTGAACAAAAGAAAGAACGATACACTGAGCAATAGTTAACATCGCCACAGTAAACATCAAATATAGACATAATATACATACAGAATTACCGTACGTTAAACAACTGAACATAAATCAATCGCCGATAATCTTAAATCATTATTTACAGCAAACAATTACACATATGGCGATAAATGTAACCATGTAGGTTTTATTGTTTTAATGATGTTATTATGCACAACGCACATGCACCTAAACTTTTGGCTAGGAGCTGTAGGGACATGCATTTACCTGTCTTTACATCTGACCTCTGACCAGGGACAGTGACGATCAACCAATAGACTGGCCAGCTGTGTTTGACCCAGTTGGTGGCTATTCACTGTCACTCACCTGACATTTTCTTGACACATCACGAGCTGCACAGGCCACGCACTCATCTGCTTTCAATCTTACACTGGAATAATTGGTGAGTTATATTTCTACTTTTCTAATTCACTTTACTATTTTACTAACATATAAAGTACAGTTTATAAATTACAAATAAGGTTTAAATAAATAACTACTTCAATTAACATTTACTTTGATAAAGGAATAAACTAAATTAATGTAAGTATTAGAATTTGGGCGTGGCACTTACGCTGTAACAATAATGGATATTCCTATAGCCAAGCCATAATTAAATAAGTCGTTATTATTGTTTTAGAAATGTATGTGAATAGTGTGTATGTGTGTATATTAAATTAGAAATGTATTCGTTTCAGTTTACTTGTTTCTTGTAGACGTTTGACGCTTTTTCATCATGTTACCGCCCTAAAGCCCACAGCTAAAGTATTGGTAATGGGTCTAGGTAAACCGTATCACCTGTGAAGATAATGTTTTGTGTAGCTTACCTTTATTTTATTATACTGTATATCGCCATATGTGTAATTGTTTGCTGTAAATAATGATTTAAGATTATCGGCGATTGATTTATGTTCAGTTGTTTAACGTACGGTAATTCTGTATGTGTATTATGTCTATATTTGATGTTTACTGTGGCGATGTTAACTATTGCTCAGTGTATCGTTCTTTCTTTTGTTCAAGCGATTTGCTATTATTTGTAGATAATAACTAGACTGCAGAGTATTTATATATATTTTAATGCGTTTTAATATGGTGTTTTAAGACTGTTTATGTATAGTGTGAATGTATTTTAATAATGCTATTTTTGCTTATAGGGTTTGTTTGACTATATATCCTTATTCTCCGGAATAAAGAACCCTGTTAAAATATCTTCACCGAGTCCAGTTGTCTTTTCGGGGAAGTAACACTACGATAATACAAACTATGTACATTAAGCAAACTATTTCTCAGATTTGAGGCATAGTATAGAAATGTTCCCAAATTATAAACTATGGACGTTAAACAATTGAATAAGTTTAAAGATAGAATTTTTCCAATAATAAGCTTTGGTATATAATTGTGAAGCCATAATATAATGCACAGGCCAATATAACTTATCGCAAGTAGAACATATTCTTATAGAACTATCAACCTTGTGATATATGCCAGTCTCAATAGCTAAATTATGAGATGACAGACGGAAATTAGCAATACATTTTCAAAGATGTACAGGTATATATTTGAGGAGATAATATTGCAAACAATAGACATCAATTAAATATTGATGATAAGTAAATTTAGGTGATGCAGGTATCTGACCTCTAATAAATTGCTGTGCATGGTCTAATAATCTTTGTTTAATAACATGCAAGTGTGTGTAGTCTATATGTTGATGATTAATCCATAATTCATCAAACCCCAACGAATTTCATTCATGTTTCACATGTTTTTCATTGTATTGTTCAACACGTTCACATAAGTATAAATAGCAGTTTTGTAATGTAGTATTTAGTATTTTGTGCCAATATTGTATTATATTAAATAGTCTATTAACTCTTACTGGTACACGACCAAGTTCAGCATTATAAGTCATGAAGTTATCTGTAGATCTTTAAACACCCAGTAATTGTTTACGAAAGTCAAGATGAACTCTTTCTACAACATTGCCTTTATGAAACCCCAAGACTTTACACGCATAAAAAATAATGCTAGTGATATAGCAATCAAATGACGAGAGCATTGTTTCAGTGTTTATATACAACATTTTCATTTTTGAATACAACGGAAAAGAGGCTTTTCTACGTTGCTCTGTCAAGTGTTTTTCTGCAACTGTGAATTTCGTATTATAATAAAACAATACATCAAAGATAGGAAAATATGTTAACAATTTCCAAATCTTTACTAGTATAAAATACCTTCTCCGCACTTCTAATTTGTCCTACATTTCTAAACACCATGGTTTTAGACTTTTCAGTACCCCATACCCCATTGCTCTGAATATTGATAAAGACAATCCAACATTTGCTGTAGGTCATTAAATGACTCGGAACATAGCACCAGATCGTAAGCGTACAGCAATGAAAAACATAACAATTTTACATTCATATGGTGTGCAACCTTTGTCAATAAAGTTAATTGCGAAATCATTAATAAATAAAGCAAATAAAATGCGAGATAACACTTCACCCTGCATCAAACCCAGGTTGTTTTAAAGTAATGTGATATGTAACAGCTATGAAACTTAAGAAACAATGAATTAATATCTCTTTGGAGTTTTCCTTTGACACCAGCACTGGAAAGCTTATGCCATATTTGTTTACGAGAAATATAATTGAAGGCATTTTTAAAAGCAATGAACGCACAATATAATCTCTTTTTTAAAGAGAGAGGTTTTGTAAGTATAGCATGTAAAGACCAAATGGAGTCAGCTGTTCCTTGTCCTGGCTGGAAACCAAATTGTGCATCAGAGATAATTTCATAACATGAAGACCAAGACAACAGTGGTTTAAAATATTTGTTAACATTTACCTAAATTACTAATACGAATAATAGCCCGATAATTATTCGGGAAATTCTTGTCACCTTTATTACAGGCAAAGACGACCTTTTGGGAAAGTAACCAGTAGATAAAATACAATTAAACATTGTATGTATAATGGGTACAAAGTGTTTGTTTACATTCGATAAAATATTCATTAATAAGTAGGTATGGACCATCAGCTTTAGATCGTTTCAGATTATTTATTTCTTCTTCAATTTCAATTAAAGAAATATATTTATCCAATTGTTCAAAAACAAAATCGTCAGTGTTATTTGAATAGTCTGTAATCGCATAATTTTACCGAATAACAGTGGAAGAAATCGATTTAAAATGTAAAACGTTTCTTCTCCAGGAGTTTTATATGGTGTTCACAAGTTTTATCCTTAAGGGCAAACATATATTGTAGTGTTTAAAAACTAGGGGGTATAATTTTAAAATTGAAATTCAGTTTAACAAAGCTTGTTTCTTTCCATTTTCCATTTACCAATAAACGGTTATGTAATAATTTTATTGAAGATTTATTTATTACTATGTATTAAGTTAGCATTGATACTAAATGGTAATTTTTGACAGTTAAACATAATATCTAACTGAATTTAAACTAGCGTATTTTTCAGTGACAAAATCATGTAGATTTCACTCCTTGACAGAGCCCTTGCGACTTCCAACTGGAACCCATAATCATATTACTACCAACTAGTTTAGAGTACATATAAACCCTGCTTAAAGCACATGTATACCCTGCTTAAAGCACATGTATACCCTGCTTAAAGCACATGTATACCCTGCTTAAAGCACATATAAACCCTGCTTAAAGCACATATAAACCCTGCTTAAAGCACATGTATACCCTGCTTAAAGCACATGTATACCCTGCTTAAAGCACATATAAACCCTGCTTAAAGCACATGTATACCCTGCTTAAAGCACATGTATACCCTGCTTAAAGCACATATAAACCCTGCTTAAAGCACATATAAACCCTGCTTAAAGCACTGCAAAATAGCAAAATAAAGAATTTGACCTTGAAAATAACCTTAAGTCATGAATGGATCGGCAGTATATGACTTCCTGTAAGTGTTCAATACATATATGACACCTAACTGGAATAGTTTGGCTATTATTTAAAATTAAGTATTGGATTTGCTGATATTGTTTTTAAATGGCCGCCACGGGCTCCATGGGTGGCTGCTCACTTGGATCCATATCCACATTGTTTTCACAATGGGTCACTGTATAATTGTGCCAAAGTTCATACTTCTACTCAAAAGTGCAGGATTGTTTGGTTTAGCAGCCGCACTACTAGTGATAATCTGAATGATATACTCAAAACACAAAGTGAGTATAGGTGTCAAGGATTCTGTGATGTTGGTACTAATAGCTATTGTATGGCGGCCATATTGGAAATCCATGATTGCTACAATAAGGTATTTTGGACAAGTGGTCATTATTAAAAGTTGAAAACCAAGGCGGTGGACATACATTTTCCACTTTTTAATGAGAACAGAATGATACAAAAGCAAAAAGATGGTAAGACTCACAATAGTGTTTCAGAATTGTTCCTCAATACGTTGTCTATATATTTCATTTCTTTCATATAAAAAGTCCATCTAGTAATATTGTGAATGATATAACTACATTTTTTACCCTCAAAACTCTAAGTTCGATTAAAAGAAAAGCCACGAGCCGTAAAGGGTATGGGTTCTGAGGTATTGGTATCAATAGGTTTTTGCATGACGGTCATCTTGGAAATCCATGATGGCGACTACAACGTATCTTAGACAAGTGGTGCCTTTTAAAAGTTTAAATCTAAGGCAATGGTGAAATATTTTCAAATTGTTACCGATGTTTTAAATCAACAAAATGCCATGACCTTTTGACCACTGGTGACCTAATTATTACACCAATTTGCATATATTACATATCAGTTTGTAGAGGAATTTAATATAAACATTTCGTGTGCTGATTTGTGTGGCTACGTGCATTGGTTGCAAAGTGATGGAACATTTTGTTATCCCTAACCCAAAATATTGTATAAGAATTTGTCCTCGCCTCACTGTGTTCATGGAGTGATATCCACCAAAAAGCTACTCCTTACAAAAGTGTATCATACTAATTTATTAACTACAGACATAGGGCTATTAAACAAAACACCATGAGAATTTGCCTGTCCAGGTTGATACCAATTTCGGCTCTGACCCATGGACTATATACCTCATTTACTCAATTCACACCGCAGCTAGACTATGCTGGACCAAAGAGTTGCACGTGTGAAGGGATGGAACTATCTTCCACTGTTTTCAAAGACTTACTGAAGGCGTGAGACGATGATGCCAGACTGTTGTAGAAAGAGGTTCTCACATAATACTGACAGCGTTATGCATCAGTCTTCGTCGGCCCATTGTTGTTTCTTATTGGCATTGATCTTCACATATGACGCGATGATCGAACGCCTTGTAGCTCATTTCCCTTCCATCTCAATGGACCGTTTCGTGCTAGTTTCCACTCATTACACATTTAACATTTGTATTACACATTAACGCTAGACGATCTGGAATTCATGATCCTTGGCAAAATTTAAGTAGTATATATTCTATGAATAATAGGACAATGTCAAAATTCGAAAGGGCTACGTGACTGCTATTTTAGGAAGTGTATTAATTACTTATCTTCCAGGCACAAAAAAAAAAAAATCAACATATGCTGATCACGAACATTAGCCGTTCTTATTCTAGAGCACGTCTCGTTGTCACGAATCCAAAAGAACCCAAAACACTAACTAAAACGTAATTTAATACAACTTTAGTTACAGAAACAAATCTCTCACAATCAGTATATACACACCTTTCATTCCTTTGACGTCACTCGTACTACATATCACAAGTTATCATAAAAAAAAAATAATAATACCATTACTAATGTTTAAAGTTCAATATTAAAAATGTCATACGTTTCCACAATGTAAAACGCCACAGTTCACTATTACTGTTCACCCTAATTATCATCACTGTTCACCATCGTCATCACCATCACAGCCGTTATGACCACTCACTGGCCATCACTATCATCATGACTGCCATTATCATGACCATTCACTGACCATCACCATCAGTATGACTGCCATTATCATGACCATTCACTGACCATCACCATCATCATGACTGCCATTATCACGACCATTCACTGACCATCACCATCATTATGACTGCCATTATCATGACCATTCACTGACCATTACCATCATCATGACTGCCATTAACATGACCATTCACTGACCATCACCATCATCATGACTGCCATTATCGTGACCATTCACTGACCATCACAATTATCATGACTGCCATTATCATGACCATTCACTGACCATCACCATCATCATGACTGCCATTACCATGACCATTCAATGACCATCACCATCATCATGACCATTCACTGACCATCACCAAAATCATGACTGCCATTATCATGACCATTCACTGACCATCACTATCATCATGACTGCCATTATCATGACCATTCACTGACCATCACCATCATCATGACCATTCACTGACCATCACCATTATCATGACCATTCACTGACCATCACCATCATCATGACTGCCGTTATCATGACTATTCACTGACCATCACCATCGTCATGAATTCCATTATCATGACCATTCACTGACCATCACCATCATCATGACTGCCGTTATCATGACCATTCACTGACCATCACCATCATCATGACTGCCATTATCATGACCATTCACTGACCATCACCATCATCATGACTGCCATTATCATGACCATTCACTGACCATCACCATCATCATGACTGCCATTATCATGACCATTCACTGACCATTACCATCATCATGACTGCCATTAACGTGACCATTCACTGACCATCACCATCATCATGACTGCATTATCACCATTCACTGACCATCACATCATGACTGCCATTATCATGACCATTCACTGACCATCACCATCATCATGACTGCCATTACCATGACCATTCAATGACCATCACCATCATCATGACCATCACTGACCATCACCAAAATCATGACTGCCATTATCATGACCATTCACTGACCATCACCATCATCATGACTGCCATTATCATGACCATTCACTGACCATCACCATCATCATGACCATTCACTGACCATCACCATTATCATGACCATTCACTGACCATCACCATCATCATGACTGCCATTATCATGACCATTCACTGACCATCACCATCATCATGACTGCCATTACCATGACCATTCACTGACCATCACCATCATCATGACTGCCATTACCATGACCATTCACTGACCATCACCATCATCATGACTGCCATTATCATGACCATTCACTGACCATCGCCATCATCATGACTGCCATTATCATGACCATTCACTGACCATCGCCATCATCATGACTGCCATTATCATGACCATTCACTGACCATCACCATCATCATGACTTCCATTACCATGGCCATTCATCAATCTCCGTCATCGTCATCAGAACCTTTAAATCACTATTGTTTTCATATTACCTAACATACAAACCTTAGCCTATGTAGCAACTGAATCGAAAACCCCCAATGTTTACTCTTAGAAGATGAAATAAGCCCATGTAACGTCAATACTTCACAATCTAGAATTTGAAATATGACAACTCTTAAACATTGATATTCCAAAGGGTAGAAACTCTCATTAAACCTCAGTATACAGGCGACACCTAACATGATAGACATGCAATTCTAAATACAGGAGTCATACCCCTTTAAGCCATAATCATGAGACTTGCTTCACACACACACACACGCACGCACACACACACGCGCGCACGCACACACACACACACACACACACACGAACAATGTTTAATGTAAAATCAGTTCAGATTCTAATAAAATCAAATACAAAAACTTGGCATTCGCTTCAAGGGGCGGGACGTAGCTCAATGTTAGGGCGATTGCCTAATGCGCAGTCGGTCTAACATCGATGGGCTTATTCAGCTATTTTTCGTTCAAGCCAATACACCATGGCTAGTGTATCACAGGCCGTGGAATGTGCTATCCTGTCTAATGGGATTTCGCATATAAAACATCCCTTGCTACTAATGGCAAAATGTATCGGGTTTCCTCACGAAGATTATATGTCAGAATTACCAAATGTTTGACATCCAATAACCGATTATCAATAAATCAATGTGCTCTACTGGTGTCGTTAAACAAAACAAACGTTTAACTCTTTAGTGATTGGTAGCTATACAATGAGCCAAAAACCAAGCATCCGTAATCAGGTCTAGCTGAAGAGGCCTTCCTATCCATTCGTTTGCTAGCTACCAACTTAAAACGTTTCTGCGGAAGCCATATTATTGACAAACATAAAAAATCGATTACGGGCAAGTTGGATGAGCCTCTTTAATGACGCGGCTTTGGGTAGATAACTGTTTTGATTTGCATGTGTTTGCGAAAGATCAAATTGCCCATCTCTGGAATGACAGAGTTATGTATAGACGTCTGTTTTGATACGCGTCGCTCGATGCGGAGATCAAGATATTCATTTCCCCAACAGGGTTGTTTTAATGCTGAACATTGTTATGTAACGCTTTGAAAAGTACCGTTTGTTTGTACTACGTGACCAGGGAATCAATATGAACACGTGTCATCTGTAACATTTGTTCAGTCAGAGAACCAAAGATGTCATTAATCATTAATCGACTGAAGATATTAACCCGTGAATCAATGACAGTGGCTGATCTAGGGGTTCCCCCACCCCTAACGTTTGCGACAGTTATATAGATAACTAATACCGTCAATATATATATATATATATATATATATATATATATATATATATATATATATATATATGTGTGGCGTGCGACTGCTGACTGCGATTCATCTAACTGTAGGCGGCATATTGCAATGTTTCGATTGGGCAGGTTTTAGTCTTGGCATCTTGTAACTCGTCTACGTCGAAATGGAAATGGGGCATCACTGCAAGCATTGCAGCCTTAAATACCCATCACTTCCCCAATCTTTTCCCCGAGTTTCACGTGCATTCGCCAAAATCTGACCATTTCACGCCGATTTCCTGCAATTGTCGCACAAGGTGTCACAACGTGCTTTAAATTTGTTTCAGGGTGCATTTGGGCATGCTGTCCCATTCCAGGAACATTATATATATATATATACATTTTTTTATTTTTTTTATTTTTTTTTTACGTTGGAGAATTCGAGGAATGCCTTCGGAAAAAGTAATTAACCCCTCCCCACAAATGTATTTCTGGATCCGCCACTGAATGCTTATTGTGTATTGCTATTATACGATACACCAACCGAACGAGAGTACAAATGCTGTTTACCTTGGCAATGCAAACACTTGACACTGTTGTTCAACTGGCTTTAAGAAACTGGCGGTGGTGGTTTTTCTACCTCTAAACAAAAGAATATCACTCGGGTGATTATCGCTTACAGTGAGCGGGTCGATACACATCAGTTTCATAACACGAGGGCTTTATGGGTGTCAGTCAACTAGTAATTCGCCTTCATACAAAATTATATTTTTAGGCTAAAGGTGGTGTCGTGATTAAGCCACCGGACATAACACTGATAGGTACTGGGTTCGCAGCTCGATACCGGCTCCCACTCAGAGCGAGTTATAACGAATCAATGTGGGGCCAGTACGACCAATGTACCTACGTTTCTCACACTAACCACTATGCATGAATATAAGTCGAAAATTAAGGAAGGAAGGAAATGTTTTATTTAACGACGCACTCAACACATTTGTGGGTTTTTTACGGTTATATGGCGTCGGACATAATATGGTTAATCACCACACAGATATTGAGAGAGGAAACCCGCTGTCGCCACTTCATGGGCTAATCTTTTCGATTAGCAGCAAGTGATCTTTTATATGCACCATCCCACAGACAGGATAACACATACCACGGTTTTTATATACCAGTCGTGATGCACTGGCTGCAACGAGAAATATACCAATGGGCCCACCGACGGGGATCGATCCTAGACCGATCGAGCATCAAGCGAACGCTTTACCACTTGGCTACGTCCTGCCCATGAATGAATGAATCAGGCGTATATATTATGTTTTCAAAACCATAAGTGCCCGGCAGTATTTTATCCTGAGGTGGGAGACAGCCAGGTGTAAAAACACTTGCCTCGGTCTAGGATCGGCCTTCCTCGGAAGACCCATTTGGGTTATTTCTCGTTCCAACCAGTGCACCACGACTAGTATATCAAGGCCGTGATATGTGCTATTCTGTCTGTGGGATAGTGCATATAAATTTTTAGCGGGTTTTCTCTGTAAGATCATATGTCGGAATTAACAAACGTTTGACATACAACAGCCATAATTAATAAATCAATGTGCTCTAGTGGTGTAGTTAAACAAAACAAACTTAAACAAAACAAACTAACTTCTGTGATAGATTTTGTTGTTGTTGTTGGCTCTTGTGCAGGATTTAGCTCAGTTGGTAGAGCGTTCGCCTGAGTCACTTGCGTCGTTGGATCGAATCAGCTCAGCAGACAAAATTGCCCCCATCCCAACCAGTGCACTACTATTGGTATACCAGTGACCGTAGTATGTGCTGTCCTATCTGGGGAAATGCACATACAATATATCTTGCTATTAATGGACAAATGTCGCGTGTTTCCTCTTACTCGCTAAGACCAACGTGCAGGCATGACGCCACTACACGAACTTTTTGCCATCTAAGATCAACGAGCAGGCATGACGCCACTACACGAACTTTTTGCTATCTAAGATCAACGAGCAGGTATGACGCCACTACATGAACGTTTTGCTATCTAAGATCAACGAGCAGGCATGACGCCACTACATACACTTCTTGCTATCTAAGATCAACGAGCAGGCATGCCACCACTACACAGACTTCTTGCTATCTAAGATCAACGAGCAGGCATGACGCCACTACATACACTTCTTGCTATCTAAGACCAACGAGCAGGCATGACGCCTCTACACAGACTTCCTGCTATCTAAGATCAACCAGCAGGCATGACGCCACTACACAGACTTCTTGCTATCTAAGATCAACGAGCAGGCATGACACCGCTACACTGACTTCTTGCTCACTAAGATCAACGAGCAGGCATGACTGGAATATGAAAGGCCTGTCTCACTCTCTGTCTGTCTTTGTCTCTCACCTATAATGGGGTCATATTTGGCTTCCCCGAATGAATGAATGTTTAATGACACTCCAGCACGAAAAATGCATCGGCTATTGGGTGTCAGACTATGGCAAAGGCAAGCAAATAACGTGATGATCAACATCAATATACAAATTCAACAGTTAAATTAAAAGATAGTGTAAAGAACTGTGCAAAAAATACACAGATCACAGATAGATACAATTAAAATTTAAAATAAAAGTCGGTATCACGTAGGAACTGTAATATAAGTTCTGGATGGAATCGAAAGGATTCCATCACATTTCGATGTCCAAATATATTTTTTCGAGTTTCTTTGAGACGCTTACACTCCTCCAAAATGTGGCGTGCCGTCAGAAGACACCGACAGTGCTCACACTGAGGTGGAGGATCTTTCATCAAGATAAATCAATAGGTCAAGTATGTATGACCTATGCGAGCACAACACAAGACTATTTCATCCTTCCTGCACTGCCTATAGCAGGACAGCCACTCTCCCAAGACTGGCTTGATAGCATGAAGTTTGTTCGCAATAGCATCATCCCAATCATGTTGCTAATTCGAAAAGATACATTGGTTGATACTATGTTTAAAATCAGTATACGGCAAACAAACTATGACAAGAGGTTTATCCAAAGCAGACTTGGCAGCTGAATCTGCCTTTTCATTACCTCTGATGCCAACATGGCTGGGCACCCAACAAAATACAATATATTTATTGGCAATGGATAAAAAGACACACTTTCGTATCACCATCCCAATTAAGGGATGGTCCAGCTTCATATTGCGTAAAGCTTGGAGACACGAAAGTAAATCTGTGAAAATTACAAATTTGGATGCAATATAATCCTTTATTTCTTCCAATGTTTTAATGACTGCCCAAACTTGATGTTGAGTCAGGAAGTCTCATGGAAAGTATTGTGTCTGATGGGAAAACAAACTGTAGCACAAGCCACACAATTACCATCCCGTGATCCGTATATATACACAGGAATGTAATCACGGTACCCGTCTTGAATTTTCATGAAAAATGTTTTGTATACAACAGCATCTGTACGATCTTTCTTCAGATACACAAGATCAAACACAATTTTACGTGGTGTAATACACCAAGGCGGTAAAAAAATAGGAAAGAGTTTCCAGAGTGTCAGTTAAATCAATGTTGGAAAAAACAAAACAAAAAACCCCACGCTGAATGTGAAGACCAAAAGTACGAATAGTATTTGGGCTTGCATCAAACAACTTCATATATTTGTTATCAAAGACTGTTGTATGTGTAGGATGTTTCTTTAATGATTTAATCTTGGTAGCATACTGCAGAGAAAGCTTTGCATGCCTAGCACCCAAACAAGGTTCGTGTCCATCAACGTGCAAGCTCTCAACAGGAAAAGTTCTAAATGCACCAAGACAAAGCCTAAGTCCCTGGTTGTGTATAGGATCTAGCATCTGCAAGTACGACTTGCGTGCCGACCCATACACAATGCATCCATAATCAAGTTTTGACCTCACAAGACATCTCCCCATTCTGTATTACCAATAACCTTTAAAATATTGAGAGCTTTTAAACCCTTCTTTTTAACATATTTAAGTTGGGACACAAAAGATAGCTTCCTGTCAAATATAACCTCCATAAATTTAGTCTCCTCCACAACTGGAATTGGATTTTTGTCCAAAAACAACTGTGAATCTAAGTGGAGACCTTCTTTCTGGCAATTATGCAAACAAACCGTTTTTACCTTTGAGAATCGAAAGCCATTGTTTGTTGCCCATTGATGAAGTTGATTCAAACAAAGCTGCAACTTACGTTCAATGATACTCATATTGGATAATCTATTGGAAATCTGAAAATCATCAACATATAACGAGCGATCCACACCAGGTGTTAAAACACTGGGTCATGTTGTTAATTTTCACAGAAAATAAAGTTACAGACAGGATATTACCTTGAGGTACACCCATCTCTTGTGGGTAAATATTGGACAAAGTCAACCCCACTCGGACTTTAAAAGATCTATCTTTCACAAATTGGAGAAAAAAAAACCCACCATGAAGTCGACCTCTAAGGCCCATGCCATGGAGGTCTTTTAAAATCCCATACTTCCACGTGGTATCGTAAGCTTTCTCCAAATCAAACAACACTGAAGCCAAATGCTGATTATGGATAAAAGCTTCCCTACAAAATGTTTCAAATCTAACAAGATGATCAATCACGCTACGTCTTGATCTGAATCCACATTGCACGTTAGTAAGTAATTTGTGGGATTCAAGACACCAGACAAGTCTACGATTGATCATTCATTCCATGGTTTTATAAATGCAACGTGTCGAACCGATAGGGCGATAACTAGTAGGATTAGTTGGATCCTTAACAGGGTTGGGAATAGGAATAATAATTGCTTTCCTGCAATCAGAAGGAAAGTCACCAGAAATCCAGATGTTATTAAACATATTCAAAAGAACCATCAAAGATGATTCAGGTAAATGTTTCAATAACTGATAATGAATTTCATCCGGTCCTACTGAAGTATCTACGAAGAGCATCCTGCAATTCCTCGTTGTATACTTCAGCATTTTCGGATGAAAAATGAGTGGACTGCTTTTCAACTTTAGTTCTAACAGATGTAAAAGCATCTGTACTGAAAGCAGAAGATGAATTATGAAAAGTTGTCTACCAATGCATTGGCAATGTCACGATGAGACGTAACATCCGTATTATTGACAGACAAATGATGAACTGTATTACTGGATTCTTTACCTTTGACTTTACAGATCCTATCCAGATATTTGTGAATTCAGCTTGGAGATAAAAGTTCTTCAAGATGTTTTCTTACTCTTGTCTGATCTCTCTGTGAGTCTTAACCCTAGCAATACGAAATGCATCCAGGTTATCCGCTGTAGGTTCCCGTTAGAACCGCTCGAGCAACCTGTTTCACTCTTTGAATACATCCTTGAACATATCATTAAACCATGGTTTATTGAAACGTTTAGGTACTGCCGAAGTCTTAGGAATAGTTTCATCTGCAATGTCCTTCAAGACGGAAGTGAACAAATGTCGAAACTGACACCAATTTGCCTTCGCCACCTTCCACCTTTGAACCCTTTCAAGCGATGGAGCTCCATCATTCACCAAAATAATTGGAAGGTAGTCACTACCACAAGGGTCTGAATCAACTTTCCAGGAGAAATGATGTGATGGACTACAAAGAGTTAAATTGTGTCATAAAGGAATGGCAGACCTGGTGTTGTAACTGATAGTATTATCCGAGAGAGTCGCTGTCTGGTGGGATATATTAATTGTTCTTTTTTAATTTTGTTGATACTACATTTTAGCCTGGGCTTCTGAACGATCTGCACTCTTCATTTCACCATAAACAAATGTTTTACGGGCATTCTTTGGTTTAGTGGAGATAGGGAATGATGATACAAAGTGGCGCAGGAGAGTTAGACCTTTCATACTCACACTGCACTTCTTAAATATATTCCATTTGCCATGAACCTGAAAGACCAGAGATACTACTATCGCATTCAGTCATATTATGGTATAATCAACAGGATGGTCGCCTTTCTTTCGGCCATAGAGTTAAAAACTGTTGTATGCTTGTTTAATAACACACTAATAAGTCAGCAGCTGTTGAAGGCATCACTCATCAAACGTGCCCTGTATAATGTACTACTCATTTTATTATCTATCGGTCCCTGGCGTAAAATTGTCTGACATGACATCCCATCACTGTAACATTCCGTCCGACTGACGTAGATAGATCCTTATCACTATATACCTACAACTCCGCACCAGTAGTGATCGACACTAAGGATACTGAAATGTCAAAGCATTATCAGACAGTCCATGAATCATGTCATACCTTTATGTACAGTATCTAGATGTTTGTCTTTGTTCTTTCTTTAATTGTGTGTACATAGGTTCTAACATATGGAGATCACTTAGTAATGGAATAATGACCCCAGTTATCACTATTGCACTATAGCATACATATTGACTCTGGTAGTAACTGTCATATATCTGGTCATGGCAAAGAGGTTATTTACGAAAAATGTACTATGGAAAAAAAGGAACACGAGCTCACCGAGTTCATCACTTCCAATCTCCAAGGAAACCACGAATGTTCTCAACACCTTTGTCATAAACTTTGTGCATGGTGACATGACTAGCTCAAACCTTGCAGACAAGTGACATTAACAGAATAAAAAAGAAACAATGAAGTTCCCACCACACAGCGATTCTTTCGAACAACACTGCATACGCACAAGTTACCCCACCTTCATCTAGCTCTGCCATTCCCTTCTTACACATACCCCTTCTGTTGGCCCTGGCCTGATCTTGGTCAGTGGAAAATATTTACATGTCGCGCCGTCCATTATACAGGTGGTAACAGATATTAACAGTTCAGCAATAGTATCTGGGGGTTTTCAGTGTTGTGCGATAGACTAGGTTTCAGTTACAACCTATCCTACCTTACATTTGTTCACTTAATTATTTTGAAATATATTGCACTTTCCATTTGAATTTACCATAGTTTGACACCCAATAGCCGATGTATTTTTCGTGCTGGGATGTCGTTAAACATTCATTCATTCACATTGCAAAAATGACCCATAAAACGATTGTGAATGCACAGTTTAGTGAAAATAGACACCTCATTTATTATTCTATCTCAATGAGTTGTAAAAATTACCCATAAAACGATTGTGAATGCACTGTTTTGTGAAAATCAACACCTCATTTATTATTCTATCTCAATGAGTTCAAGGTCTCCAGCATGTTCTCCTTTTAAAGATAATGAACAATGGCCATTTTGAATTCTAAGATTAAGATAACCTGATATGGCAACAATAACCTCACCATTAGATTGTACATCCTCTTTTCAGTATGCAAACATTCCCCATATTTGATTTAACCCAAATATTTTAAGAGCTCTGGAGTTTTCTAATTATCAACGTGGCGGCCATCGGCCATCTTGGATTTGAATGTAAAGATGACCTCAAATTGCAAAAATAACCCCACCAGAAGATTTGGCACCCTCGGTATAATGGTAATAGAACTATTTTCGTGATTCTAACTCGCATATTAAGTGAGATATGCGATTTTCGATTTCCAGTATGGCCCTCTGGTGGAGTTAGCCGGAACCTTTGCGAGGTACATGGGGGCTAAATGTTTTCTAAAGGTCCCAACGACTTTAAATCCACCATCAAACTTTGTTCCCCGAAAAATGGTCACGGCGCAGCCAAATATGACCCTACTACTATGGTTCTACCAATAAATTGTCTTCTGTTTTGACAATTTTTCTGTTGTTATTGCTGTCGTTGGTAAATGTATTGGTTTGGACTCCGTATGGGAATAACTTAAACAATGTTTAGGAACATACAAAATGTGTGGGGAAAAAAGAGAAAAGAACAAACCCCATCATTTTGTTTATCAAGCGCTGTTATTTACATATAATGGGGTCTGCATTTTAAAGAGAAACCTGCTGCTTTCTTTATTCTTTAACACTCATGATCAATTAAAAAAAAAATAATAATAATAATAACAACAAAAAAAAGAGAAAGAAAGAAAGAAAGAGAACGAGAGAAAGAAATTACAATACTTACGATAAAATTTAATAACAAAAACACAAGTGACTGAATAATTTGATTTAATAAAACAACAATAACCGCGGCCGAAACGACTATGGTTATGGGGCCGAAACGGACAGGGGTCGAAACGTCTAGGGCCGAATGTGTAGCTGGGCCGAAACGTCTCGATTTCATTGCATCATGTTTGATGATGATGATGATGATGATGGTGATAACTTGTTTAACGTGCCCATATACCACTAGGGTTTCGAACACGCCCATCCCGAGTCCGACCTCCGATAAGATTGGTGACCTGACTCGGGATGGAGAGGGGGGGGGGGGGGGGTAGAGTTGAAAATGGGCAGAATTTTGAAAATAGCAATTAGTAAAGAAAACAAAAACAAAAAAAACTTACAAGCCAAAAATAAAAAGAATTGACTGCTCGGCCGAATAATATTTATATAATTTGGAGCATTTTAGAAGGACGGTCCAAAATTAAATAAGAGAGAGAAGAGAGGATCGGACTATTTAATAATAATTAGAGTAATTTCGACATAATCTTTTGAACGCAGATCTAAAAGTTTAAAGTCCGATCGATATGTCCACGTGAGTGGCCTCGTTAAGGCCGTTTGGGTGCACAGCTTATAGGGACGAGATGGGTTGCATCCCGTCAAGAAAACCCCTAGAGTGACAGTCGATAGACGTTGAAGGTTTAGTGCTGTGCTGAAATACAGATCTTGAGAAGCCGGGTCCGTCTGAACGAGAGAGAGTATCAGACTAGGGTATAGTCCAGTCGTCATGGGTTGGTATAGTGGTGCGGACGGGCCCGACTCCGGAGGATACGAGATGGTATCACTATAAAGCAAATAAAGTCTAGAAAAGAGTAGTAGGGGCCGACCCCGCTTCCTATTTCTTCTTAGAGTGGGGCGGTCAATCTTCCAGTGCTGCTAGGACAGGCTCGGACATGTAGAGACTAAACGCGAACAACCGTGGCGTTCTGCAGAATGGCCGTCATACGAGTCACGAAAAAACAAGTCAACATAATCAGACGAAGAAATGACGTGGAGGCGAGGAATCACGCTAAAAAAGAATCCAACCTGGTGGTGCAGACTGTCGAAACGAGAAGCGTTCCAGCGTTCAATCAGTTCCAATGGCCGCATACATCCCAGTAGAAAACTTCATTTCGCTGACAAAAACAACAAAATGAAGGATCCCCAAGTCGAGCACACGAAAGCACGTGCAGTGTGCACCAGCGAAACAAACACGTCTTACCGCGTGGAGCTCCAGACTGGGAATACGTTTGAAAACAGCAATGCCATTCAGAGACCTTGTAATCAACAAATCGGGACGAACCTGATGTCCGGATCAAACATCGGTAATTAGCAAACGGAGTCGCTTTTGTGCGACTAACAAGCAATACTCGAGTCCGACGATCCGTGAAATCATGACTCCATGACACCAGGACGCGGTGCGGCGACGCGCTTTTGTGGTCCCATAGAAAACGTTAATTAGTAACATTTCTCTCACAACGTGGTCAGCACAGATTCGATGAAAACCAGACTAATTAGAGGCAGCTTAAAGAACTAGAGCAAGTGATGTGCACTTTGAGACTTTATTTCGGTACACTCGGTGGCGCAGTGGTTAAGTCATTGGACTACAGGCTGGTAGTTACAGGGTTCGCAGCCCGGCACCAGCTTCATCCCAGAGCGAGTTCTTAAGGGTTCAGTGGGTAGGTGTAAGGCCACTACACCCACCTCTCTCTATCTCTCTCTCTCTCTCTCTCTCTCTCTCTCTCTCTCTCTCTCTCTCTCTCTCTCTCTCTCTCTCTCTCTCTAACCGTTAACCAACCTTAATTGGATATAAGCATGGAAATATGTTGAAATAAAATGATGGTACACTTGGACCGTCAAACGACAGCATATTTATAGGATAATAAACGAGCTTCCATTTCGTATCATCTTTCCGATGAAAATTATTTCACGACGGACACAAACCTGATACGAAATGGTTGTGAGTGCAATATCATATTTATTACCCATAATCGATATTAATTTATTTCACTCAACTCATTTGATTGACGTTTCTGTAAGGGTGTAGTGCGCCAATCGATGATGTCACTTGGCGTTCTAGTGGGACGCATCACTTTAATATATACCAAGATATGTGCCCCATATGGGTAATACGAGGAAGTACTGTACAGTGGGTATTAACAGTGACAAGATGACAACAGTTCTTCGTTCAATATATATACCAAGATATGTGCCCCATATGGGTAATACGAGGAAGTACTGTACAGTGGGTATTAACAGTGACAAGATGACAACAGTTCTTCGTTCAGTATATATACCAAGATATGTGTCCGACATGGGTAATACGAGGAAGTACTGTACAGTGGGTATTAACAGTGACAAGATGACAACAGTTCTTCGTTCAATATATATACCAAGATATGTGCCCCATATGGGTAATACGAGGAAGTACTGTACAGTGGGTATTAACAGTGACAAGATGACAACAGTTCTTCGTTCAATATATATATACCAAGATATGTGCCCGATGACATATATATATACCAAGATATGTGTAATGGGTAATACGAGGAAGTACTGTACAGTGGGTATTAACGTTCAGTGACAAAGATGACAACAGTTCTTCGTTCAATATATATACGAGGAAGTACACAGTGGGTATTAACAGTGACAAGATGACAGCAGTTCTTCGTTCAATATATATACCAAGATATGTGCCCGATATGGGTAATACGAGGAAGTACTGTACAGTGGGTATTAACAGTGACAAGTTCTTCGTTCATATATATACCAAGACCCCAATGGGTAATACAGTTCTGGGTCGTTCAATATATATACCAAGATATGTGTCCCACATGGGTAATACGAGGAAGTATGTACAGTGGGTATTAACAGTGACAAGATGACAACAGTTCTTCGTTCAATATATATACCAAGATATGTGCCCCATATGGGTAATACGAGGAAGTACTGTACAGTGGGTATTAACAGTGACAAGATGACAACAGTTCTTCGTTCAATATATATACCAAGATATGTGTCCGACATGGGTAATACGAGGAAGTACTGTACAGTGGGTATTAACAGTGACAAGATGACAACAGTTCTTCGTTCAATATATATACCAAGATATGTGCCCCATATGGGTAATACGAGGAAGTACTGTACAGTGGGTATTAACAGTGACAAGATGACAACAGTTCTTCGTTCAATATATACAAACATAATTCAAAATACACATTTTTAAAATGAAGACAAATGGTCACAGGACAATCAAATATAGCAGATTTTTTTTTTTAAAGTATCAATGATATTGGAGATGTTTACAGAATTTACTTGTAATTTCAGAGATGAATTTTGACATTTTACGAAGGGCTCTTACGCTATTACAATTAAACAGTTCTTTGAATTTAAGTGTGCTAGGTTTTCTAAAATAATAATAAGGCTTTATAAACAGTGTGTGTGTGTGTGTGTTGATGAAATAATTATATTTAAATAAGTAGTATTACTGTAATAGCCCTCGGGTAACCCTACAATTCACGTACCCTTGTACTCAAACTTGATAACAACTCCAGAGTAAAGTGGAAAACGTTTATTTGTCAAACAATTTCAATAATACATTGAATCCATCAAGGTCACACTATTTCTCGTTCCAGCTAGTGCACCACGATTGGTAAGGCTACCTCAAAGGATGTCGTATGTACTATCCTGTCTATGGGATGGTGCATATAAAGATCCCTTGCTGCTAATCAAAAAGAGAGGCCCATGAGGTGGCGAAATCGGGTTTCCTACCTCAATATCTGTGTGGTCCTTAACCATATGTCCGACGCCATATAGCCGTAAATAAAATGTGTTGAGTGCGTCGTTAAATAAACCATTTCCTTCTTCTTTTTCCATCAAGGTCACATCCAAGGTACTTCAATACGTTTTGAGGACTAATAGGACTATAGCAAATGAATGAATGAATGTTTAACGACTATAGCAAATGATGACTTGGAATTGAATATGTATATTATTCAATAATATAAATAAAAAAAAACCATGTTAAACTTGTAACTGATAACCTAAATATTTCCAAGTTACAAAGTAATAATTATTACTGACAACAATTATGTGTAAATTCACTTTAAAACATTTCTCAATATAAATAATTGTATCTCTGCAGTCTATTTATTTAACACTTTAGATTTGTTTATTTGCCAAACATAATATAGATCACAAGTAAAGTGTGACTTTCAGTTTGAGAGTGCCCGCCATCAGGTCAGGTCACAGTATTTAACGTGCACATTCCGAACAAGCTGTTGTAGCGCACACCTGTCCTGGGCACAGGTGCCGGCCTCAGCACAAGGGGGCGAGAACAGAATCGGAAAGTTTTCTAAAGATTTTAACAACATTTGAAAGGGGTAGAAAACTTGAAAACAATCGTTGATACATGTAATATATAATACCCCTTTTAGGTTTGCAGTATAAATTCTAATAGTTATGTACGATAACATCAATCGCGATGTTCGACAGGTCCAATTTCCAACATGGGTCACGCTTACTCGGACCTAAATGTGGAAAATTATTGTGGGACCTTGCATTTTTGAGGTGGGACAAAAGAGTATTTAACAATTTGCAACTGTACACTTTATGGAATTATCATTAATTTGCACACAGGTAATGGCATTAAAATAATATTCAATACAATTATTCAGCAAATCGGCCAAACGATTGATGTATGCATACTGACATAACAATAACAAAATCTCCTCACTAAGGTCGAAGAGAGTCACTTTTTATTTCTTTCATCTTTTAAAACTTAAAATTAATATTTTGTCCAGAATTATGAAAAATAAAAGAAATAGCGACCTGTAAACAGCGTTGTCTGCTTGTTATAGAAATATGACAGGGTTCAAGGTTAGTAGACCAGTTGTTATTTTAATGAGGCGAAGCATTGTAATAACATAGCTAATTTTGAATTTGAATGGCGTCAATAACAATGACCGTAAAGTGGGTAGGCCAACATGACGTTTTAAAAAAGCTGGAACAAAATTTTGTTTGAACTTTACTAATGCACCTGAATGTGTTTGAAGAAAATCTTGTGATTAAAAAATTGTACCTTTTACGAAATAATTTCGTAAAAGGTACAATTTTTTAATCACAGGATTTCAAGTGAAATTACGGTAAGATATGCTATAGGCCTATTGTGCACGAAGCCAAAACAAGGGTGCGAAAAGTGACTGTCGTCGACATCGTAATAACAGCTAAAATGGCTGCAATTAATTCTAATTTATAAACTGGGTTCATAAATTATAGCTTTGCAAACATTATAAATATGTTTAATAATATTAAAGTGAAATGTATTCAAATAAACGATAAGTTTTCTAACTTGCAACAGCGTAACATTGAGACCGACTTTTGGCGTCATTTTTGTAGATGACATATTCTTTACCAGTTAAAGTAGCAATGTCGGATTTTGAAATTGATGTTTTGCTATGAAAGCAACATTTCACTTTTCTGGTTTTATAAAAGGAATGTGTGCAAAGCTTTACAATAATTATGGGTAAATAGTGATTACGTGTTCTGAAGTTTTAGAAGGTCCACAATTTTTCGAGCACTTTAAGTGATGTACGTGGACTGGAAAAGCGACGCTGGTAATCGAGCCACACCTCTGGAGAGGCCTCGGAGGTTTACTAGTGTCTATGACATCTTCACTTTTAACTAGGATGACCGCACCCACATGCAAAATGTGTTTTATTCTGTCCTGTCCCGATAGATGTATCTTAGCTGACAAAGTCTGCCATAGTATTCTTGAATATCGACACCAAACGTTTGTTTTGTTCACGACACCACTAGGGCACAGTGATTTATTCATCATCGGCTATTGGACATTAAACAGTTAGTAATTCAGAGGCAATCTGATTAAAATTAGCTCTACTTGGTCTACCAGTAGATCTAACAGCATTGCGTGGACTCTCATGTCCAGGTGACATTTCATCTATAAATAACAATTTAAATTTCGACCAATTACACTTCGCCTTTCATAGCGTTATTCAGGAGCATACAAATTCTAAAAATATCGGGTGAGACTATTTATGCAATAGGCGAACTTGTTGGTCTATTTCAACATTGAAAAAAACAGGGGGAAAAGTGCAGTAATAAACTCTGGATTGTATACTAGTATAAACATTTTATGGCTATACCACCACGGTTGTTTTTTTTCGTCTTGAAACTAATATTATATAAAAATTTATATTGCAATTAATTCCCGGCATACTTCGTAATTCACCCGAATCATTTCGTATACCCTCAGCATAATCCAGAATGTTTTCAAATTCTTTTTAAATCACTGGCATGATTTTGCAAGTAAGGTTTTGATTGGTCGAATGAAAGGTCAACTGGACATGAGCTCCAACGGGCTGCTATTAGATCCACATATAATAGTGGAGCTAACATTAATTAGATTGATTCAGAGGAAATCCGCTACATTTTCCCATTAGCAGCAAGGGATCTGTTATGTGCACTTTCCCGCAGACAGGAAAACACCTACCACTGCCTTTCACCAGTTGTAATGCACTGATTGTCACGAGAGAGAAAACAAATTCCAATTAGTTAGATGGATCTACCTCAGGAGAGCACTCAATCGAAGCGGCTAAATACCGCGCCAAACTATCGACACCACGACTGGTATACCAAAGGTTGTGGTATTTGTTACCCTGTCAGTGGAATGATGCATATAAAAGATCCATTGCAACTAATGAAAAAAATGTAGCGGGTTTCCTCTCTAAGACTGTCAGAGTTACCAAATGTTTGATATCCAATAGCCGATGATTAAAAAATTAATGTGCTCTAGTCTTTAAATAAAACAATTTTCTTAAATATCGAAATTCTCTTTTATATACTATGAGATGATTTATGTATAATAATTTTAGGTGTATATATCTTATTGTTTTATTTATGCTACCACTGGTTTAACTGTACTAGGGGTTTTCTTGGTTTGTCTTTTAGATACGTTTAGCGAATAGTCTCTGTTGAAGCCCAAAATGTCCCAGTTGCCCAAGATTATGTACAAAAGCGGCCCAAAATGTCACCAACTGCAAACTAATGTGTTGAAGTTTGTTTTGTTTAACAATACTAATAGAGCACATTGATTTATTAATCATCGGCTATTAGATGTCAAACATTTGGTAATTTTTACATTAGTAGAAAGGTATCTTTTATATGCACCATCTCACAGACATGATAGAACACACCAAGGCATTTGATATACCAGTTATGATGTGTGCGTGCGTGCGTGTACTGAATGTTTTAACATGAATTCACAAGTTAGAGGGCGATCGGGTGGGTACTAACTGCTGGCTCCACCTCGGTGGTTTAGTGGCTGTGTCATCTCTCTTGAGGCGGTGGCTGCTACGTTCTGGCTGCCAGATCGCTGGTTTAGTGGCTGTGTCATCTGACATGAGGCCGATGGATATTAAGTTCTGGCTCCCACACGGCTCAACGGTAAGACTTAAGACCACTAAATCGAATTTCCTCACATTAATCATCAACCAAGTATCTTTGACAGACAGCCCAGTGGACTGCGCGTAGTGCCAGGACATGGCGTTTCAAACTTAATTGCATGTAAGCACGAACATAACTTTAAAATATCTATTAAACCAGCAGTTTACTGGAAATTAATTTTAGAAAGATAAATAATAATAGTAATAATAATAATAATAATAATAATAACAATAATAATAATAATAATAATAATAATTATAATTATTATTATTATTATTATTATTATATTATTATTATTATTATTATTATTATTATTATTATTTTACGATATTTTCTTCTAAAACCCAGCATTTTATAAATAACATACACAGCATTTGGATGAAAAATTACCGCAGCTTCTTTATTAAAATATAATAAACGACATGTTTTATGATGAGTAGGCATACATATATTTTTCCCAACATCTGGGTACTACCCCCTAGTGTTGAGCCATAGCAGGGCAGTTCTTCTAACATGCACATGCATAAGTAGGTCTCTCATACTGAGTATCTTCCGACCACAGCATTGGACACAACACCACCTTTAATTACTTCCTAGTGTAAAACATAGCGGAGTATACCATACACTTATATAAGATTGTTAGGTGCAGCTATATCAGATAACACAAAGGCTGCATACTGTAATGCTCTCAAACATTTTGCACAATTTAGGGAAAATATACATATTGGTCACATATGGCCAGTGCCTCTTGATCATATATAGTTATTTATAGCTTATCATTCAAATAACAAGTCAGCACCGTCCACAGTATCTACTTATATATCTGACATTAGTGACATTCATAAATTACAATGGGATGATCCAACTTAATTTTTCGTTATTAAAAAAACTTTGTTGGGTTTAAAGAGACTTCAAGGCCAACCAGATTCAAGAGAGCCAATTACTTACAATATAATATTATTAATACATACATAATTCAAATACATTTGTTCATGCACATATGAATTGGATTTATTCAGAGCAGTATATTGTTTAAAACATTTTAATTTTTTTCGGAGATTTATACCACTTCTCGGGCATATAATAGGCCTTTACTAATTTCAGATATCAAACTGGATACAAACACATTATTGTAACATTAAGATATTCGAAGACTGATAAACGGGGTAAAGGTACGGTGATATGTATTCCAAAAATACAAGGATGTGTAGTTTGTTCTATTGTTTAGACCAGCCAGGAAAAGCTCCTTGTTTGTACATAATGATGGAAAACCTTTAACAAGATATCAATATAGTACAGTACTGAAGAAGGTAATTATTTCTTTGGGTTTGCCACGGACTTCTTGTAAGTCGCATTTTCAAAATAGTTATTATTATTATTATTATCAGCATCGTCATAATAAACAACAAAGAAGAAAACGGTGTGTTTTGTTTAACGGCACCACTAAAGCACATTGATTAATTAATGTCAAGCATTTGGTAATTCTGACTCGTAGTCACCAGAGGAAACCCGCTACCGTGTTCCATTAGAATCAAGTAATTCAAGGGATCTTTTATATGCACTTTCCTACAGTCATGACAGCACATACCACGACCTTTGACTAGTTGTGGTGCACTGGTTGGAAAAGAAGAACAAATGCATAGAAGGAAGGGACATTGAAGAACAGAAACTTGAAAGGAATGCGACAAAGAAGATACTACGACGAAGAAGGCAAATTTTACATCCCTCTAAAATTGCCTGACTACTTTCTATACAGCGACATGTCTGTGTAACTGTTCCATCCAGTCCTATGATGTTCATCCAGTGACAAATTTGTAAGTTTAAAACAAATGGTATCATATTATCACCGATATTTATCTCAAACAAAACAACTGTCATACGTAGCGCGATATCTCTCTGCCGCTAGCCAAATAATTTGTTTCACAGTCTTCCACAGACTAACCCAAATTAAAATGTATTAAAGACAGACGGCACATAATTGTCTAATTTTCCTTCATCGTTACCTAAAACCGTTATTAATATTACGTCCAGCTTGAACAAATTGCCAACCTGGAGCGAAGTAAGAATTAAGTATTGCATACGTGGAATCCCTTTTCCTGTGTTAATATCTAACCTAACTGAATTTTGTTGCAAATCGTCAAGATGAATAACCATTGGCACGACTAGATTCGACTGCTGAAGGAAGTGTTTTTGAGGATGCCAATAGGTCCCGGACTAAGAGTCCTGGAGCACTACGGATCCTCTTCGCCGTGGGACATTTCATTTAATAATCTGAGATGTAAGTGATTCGAAAAGGTGAGGCTTCCTTTGTCTCTTAAGTAATTACCGTCTTGCCGCGTATGTCTCAGGGACAAATGGGCACCAGCGGTTTTCTTATTGCTCGGTAATTAAGGCTTCCACTGGCTGAATCCGGGCGCACTTTGCCAATTTGGGAAACACAGCTGCAAGGCGAGGTCGGACGGTGTGACAAGCGTGGCCGCTCTTCACGGCTTCGAGTGCGCACAAGATATTCTTTTTAGCCAGCCAGAGACGTCAGCGCGCTGCGAGATATGCACAAGGTCGGCAGATGTCTTTTGAAGTCGAGATGTTCTGTTTACTCAAAGATGATCGACGCATGTAACATATTATGCCAAACATTCTACAGAAGAGTCATCAAAAACTGTTTTGTTTATATTATAAACTTGAATGGCGGACGATAACGATGACATTCAAACTGGTGTTGTTAACGGCGATGATGTGAATTTTTGATACGCAATAATTGTGATGATAATGTGATGCATCTGCCTCCTAACCAACCAGGAAATTTAAGCGACATCGGTACATAACTCATTTTAGAAATAACAATAATAGTTTTGAAAAATCCACATACAAAAGCTGATATAGCTGCTTTAACAGCACAGCTAGTGTGACCACTTCCTGTAAAATAGGTATGATAACGGGAGCCGTGCCATTTCACCATAGTCCTTCTCTCAAGGAGTAACTTTGTTCAAACTGTGGAATTTGCTACAGGTTATTTATTTCTGAGCCGATTGTTTTCTAAATTGCACATAAAATAGTAAAAAATTGTTATTTCCAAAACAATTTTACTTCTTACGTCAAACCAAATTGAAATTATTTACCAAAACAAAAAAGGTTTGTAGGATGATGGGCAACTGTCTATAGGGTAAACTGATCTCAAATGGGACAAATTTGAAGCTGTATTTTTGAGATGTTACACTCTAGCTAGGAATATATAATAAGTACATACCACAGATTTCTATTAATTTCGTTTCTAAACGGAATTGTTTGCACTTTAAATGATTACATTACATAACTGTCAATAGGCGTCATAAATAACAAAAGTTAGTTTGTTTTGTCTAACGATACCACTAAAGCACATTGATTTATTAATCATCGGCTATTGTATGCCAAACATTTGGTAATTTTTACATATATTCGTGGAGAATAAACCCGCTACATTTTCCTCGTTAGTTGCAAGGATAGCACATGTCACGGTCTTTGATACACCAGTCATGGTGCACTAGCTGGAACAAGATATAGCCCAATGGGCCCACCGACAGGCAGACCACGGTCTTTGATACACCAGTCATGTTGCACTAGCTGGAACAAGATATAGCCCAATGGGCCCACCGACAGGCAGACCACGGTCTTTGATATACCAGTCATGGTGCACTAGCTGGAACAAGAAATAGCCCAATGGGCCCACCGACAGGCAGACCACGGTCTTTGATATACCAGTCATGGTGCACTAGCTGGAACAAGAAATAGCCCAATGGGCCCACCGACAGGCAGACCACGGTCTTTGATATACCAGTCATGGTGCACTAGCTGGAACAAGAAATAGCCCAATGGGCCCACCGACAGGCAGACCACAGTCTTTGATATACCAGTCATGGTGCACTAGCTGGAACAAGAAATAGCCCAATGGGCCCACCGACATGCAGACCACGGTCTTTGATATGCCAGTCATGGTGCACTAGCTGGAACAAGATATAGCCCAATGGGCCCACCGACAGGCAGACCACGGTCTTTGATACACCAGTCATGGTGCACTAGCTGGAACAAGATATAGCCCAATGGGGCCACCGACAGGCAGACCACGGTCTTTGATACACCAGTCATGGTGCACTAGCTGGAACAAGATATAGCCCAATGGGGCCACCGACAGGCAGACCACGGTCTTTGATACACCAGTCATGGTGCACTAGCTGGAACAAGATATAGCCCAATGGGCCCACCGACAGGCAGACCACGGTCTTTGATACACCAGGCATGGTGCACTAGCTGGAACAAGAAATAGTCCAATGGGCCCACCGACAGGCAGACCACGGTCTTTGATACACCAGTCATGGTGCACTAGCTGGAACAAGAAATAGCCCAATGGGCCCACCGACAGGCAGACCACGGTCTTTGATACACCAGTCATGGTGCACTAGCTGGAACAAGATATAGCCCAATGGGCCCACCGACATGCAGACCACGGTCTTTGATACACCAGTCATGGTGCACTAGCTGGAACAAGATATAGCCCAATGGGCCCACCGACAGGCAGACCACGGTCTTTGATACACCAGTCATGGTGCACTAGCTGGAACAAGATATAGCCCAATGGGCCCACCGACAGGCAGACCACGGTCTTTGATACACCAGTCATGGTGCACTAGCTGGAACAAGAAATAGCCCAATGGGCCCACCGACAGGCAGACCACGGTCTTTGATACACCAGTCATGGTGCACTAACTGGAACAAGATATAGCCCAATGGGCCCACCGACAGGCAGACCACGGTCTTTGATACACCAGTCATGGTGCACTAGCTGGAACAAGATATAGTCCAATGGGCCCACCGACAGGCAGACCACGGTCTTTGATACACCAGTCATGGTGCACTAACTGGAACAAGATATAGCCCAATGGGCCCACCGACAGGCAGACCACGGTCTTTGATACACCAGTCATGGTGCACTAGCTGGAACAAGATATAGCCCAATGGGCCCACCGACAGGCAGACCACGGTCTTTGATACACCAGTCATGGTGCACTAGCTGGAACAAGAAATAGCCCAATGGGCCCACCGACAGGCAGACCACGGTCTTTGATACACCAGTCATGGTGCACTAGCTGGAACAAGAAATAGACCAATGGGGCCACCGACAGGCAGACCACGGTCTTTGATACACCAGTCATGGTGCACTAGCTGGAACAAGAAATAGACCAATGGGGCCACCGACAGGCAGACCACTGTCTTTGATAGAATGGTGCACGCTGTAAGTAGCCCAATGGGCCCACCGAAGGCAGACCACGGTCTTTGATATATACCAGGCTAATTTTAAGTTTAGCTTTTAAATATTAAGGCAGCAATATCTACTAAAAATGTACACTTAGACCAGTCAGGTCTATACACTCGCACGTAAACCCCCACCCATATATTTCCCTCTATCCCTGCCTGTCTCCCCCCCCCCCCCCCTCTCTCTCTCTCTCTCTCTCTCTCTCTCTCTCTCTCTCTCTCTCTCTCTCTCTCTCTCTCTCTCTCTCTCTCTCTCTCTCTCTCTCTCTCTCTCTCTCTCTCTCTCTCTCTCTCTCTCTCTCCCATGTGTGTATTGGATTGCCACTACGGTCTTAAATAGTTATAGACCGGGACCTGGGTTCAATACACATACACTCGCCAGCTGTTGGCCATGAAAGAAACGGAATTCTCTCTGTGTTTCTAATGTTGTTTTGTAATCTCTTCCCAAATGAACAATTCATTGGTGACTTGTTTCATATTCCAGATAATAATAAAGCAGTAACTTATCAATGGTATCTTATAAATTTTATTTATTTGACCTTCATAGATTTAAAGATACATTCTGCACAAATATGTACTTTTTTCATTTGCAAAAAGTTCAAAAATTAAAATATGTAAAAAGACAGTTTATTACGCTCTAAAGAGTAGAGTACAACAGTGAAAACAACATTTGTGTAACTTCAACACTACTGGACACTGATTTTCGGGTTTTAAAATGAAAAAAAAAAACCCTGCATGAAACGGGCGTGACTTAACATTAGAAATCCCAACTCCCGTGGAATGAAGCATCGGATTAATTCAATATTACGACACTTTTATCTAGATAGGCAGTAGAATTTAAATCAAGGATTTCAAGAATTTTTTACCTGTAAATTTAATTGAAACTGACATACACTACGAAATTGGTGATAGAAGCCAATACACATAACCGATAAACACAATTGTTTAATACAACCAATCCCCTGGTGGGCCTAACTACCTACCAAATTTCATCTATATTACCCTAGGACGTTACTTACAAAATGACAAAACAGACGGCTGAAGAATTATTTTAATAAATAATTTCACAATACACGTAACCTATACATATGAAATATTTTAATACATTCAATCCACCGAGAGACCTAATTTACCTATAAAATTTTCATGAAATCGGCCTAGACTTTTTTTCAGAAAATGATAAAATAGGCAGCTTAAAGAATAGAAAAAAAAAAAAGAGAAAATAATCCCAGCAAAAACAACCGAAAAGGCTTGTGTGACAATATGTGCTGCAAATAAGCGTTATAATTTTTAGACATTAAATGCCCGACGAATTTTTAGATAATTGTACACTGAGTAATAGGTTTTTGTTTGTTAACTTTTTTCTTTCTTTTTTTTAAATATTTATTCACAGATTTATTGTTTACATTTGTTATCTGTCCCAACCACAGGGATGAAGTGAAAGAGTTACAATACAAAATTATACATTATCATTTTGGTATACAGATCGAAATTTCCATTCAGTATTTACAATAGATACTATCAAGAGGTTATACATGTATGTATGGATATTAATGATGCAGATAGAAAAAATGTGTTTTTATTATATAAGCCCAAGTTATCATAGCTTATACTTTGGACTAGACATGTAAATTAATTAAACAAAAATTAACTATACAAAATGGGTTCTGCGAGATATTTTCTATTATATTGTATCTACTTATACATTCATCCCCACCCAACCCCACCAAGCCGCCCCCTCCCCCTCCAAAAACAAATAATAAAATCACACACACACACACACACACACACACACACACACACACACACACATCCCGCCAACAAACAAACTTCAAATACATATACATACATAACTATGCGTACGCACACAAGTGTTTCATGAAGTAAAGCTACAGATGCAGAGATCAAATGACTTCACAAATGAAGTATTATTCTTATATAAAACATATGAATTATTTGACTATGACTGGCATGGCTGTCTGTCGTAAAATAGTAATAGGCCTATACATGTACATAACACCAAAGTAAACATAAGTAGTAACACATTGCATAATTTGTTCAGCAATAATTGTCTGACTATGTCTTAAATAGATTATGATACATAGCCCATGTAATTTGAAATTTGTTGTGTAAACTTTTATTATTCTTCTTCTTTCAATATATTTACGGCCGTCATATCAGTAATCCGGTGTGACAATGAAGTTTGCCGTAAACCTTTATTATGATACATACTTCTTTCTGTTAGATATCTAGATTTCAGAGCATGTTTAAATGTGTCATATTTTGTAAGATATCTGTTACTTTAAATTTATAGATAACGAATTTAGCACGCAATAGACACAGATAACAAATTTCGTCAGTTGTAATATTATTTTTCCTAGTATAATTAATTTGGCATCGAGAGATAGATATTGAATATAAGGACATGTATCAAGTAAGAATTGGACAAAATAATTCCAAACGGTTGTGACTGGTAAGTAGTCCCAAAAAAAGATGTAATATGTTTTCTGGATTGCTTTTACAAAATGTACAAATATTAGTTTCAGCTTTGTTTTTGTTTTTTTGAGTAAATAAAAGTTAGTTGTAATAGCTATATGCAATAATTTGCATTGGAACCACCTTAACTTACCTTGAGTTGTCTTAAAGGGACATTCCTGAGTTTGCAGCATTGTAAGATGTTTCCGACTAATAAAATAGTTCTACGATTAAACTTACATATTAAATATATTTTCTTGTTTAGAATATCAGTGTCTGTATATTCAATATGTTTCCGGTCGTCTTAATATTTGTAAGAAGCCCAAACTGGAATTTGTCTACAAATAATTTCGTACGTACGAAAAACATACATTTTAGGAAATAAAATGAAATTTAACCTAGTACAAATATTAAAACGATCAGAAACACGTTTAATATATAGCCACTAATATTTTATGCAGAAAAATATATTTGATATGTAATTACAATCGTTAAAAAGTCTCTGCTAGTCGATAACATCTTAAAAATTGCAGCAAACTCAGGAATGTCCCTTTAAAAGGTTTGGAATATATTGTTGTCCAACCGATTTCAGAATTAAAGAGTTCTTCCTATTTTGCTTCTGTCCTTATTTTGTTAACTGTAATTATTAAAACATGGTAATAGGTTTTAGAGCCCTTTTTGACCGAAACTAATGTTCTCAAAACAATGGTATCATCCAGAAAGGAGAATGGTTCTGGTTGAACAATCTTTAGTCCTCTAAGGTATTTTTAATTTCTTGAACAACGACATAATAAGTTATAAAGGACAGTTCAGTATCAACGTTATCTTCAATTTATAACAATGTATGAACTTTTCTTCGTATGTTAAATAAATCTGTAATCTGAGAGATACCTTTTTGATGCCAATTTGAGTTATAAAAAGGTTTTTTATTGATACAAATATTAGAGTTATAAAGTATCGGTTCTGTCAAAAACTCATCCAAAATTGATGGCAAAATGTTATGTGCAAAAGCATTGACGGCACTCAGACAATCTTTTGAAAATATTTTACATACTTTGCCTGCCAAGACATTTGTGTAGGAATTTCCAAAACAAGCTAGATTATTAAAATCTGGAACGGTCGATAAAAGTAGGTTCTTCCATTTATAATCTTTTGTTACATCCAAAATCGTTCTCATCCATATACGTTTAAGGGCTTTTACATACGCAAATATATCTACCATACCGATACCACCTTCACTAACAGGACGACAAGCTATTGGTCTTTTGATTCTATCAGGTTTATTATTCTAGACGAATCTAAATAGAATATTGTTTAATTATCTTTAAATCTCCAGGTGGATTTATAAGTAATTACGTTTAGAAATAAGTAAGGATTTATAAGTAATTACGTTTAGAAATAAGTAAAGATTTAATAATTGCAATTATGAATTAGCTTTGTCGCCGATGGGTTCTGATTGTTGTTTTTTTTTTTTTTTTTTTTTTTTTTTTTTTACGCGACACACCCTATAGGATGCATTGTACCAAATAAGAGTGTTCTGTGCCATTGGTAGTAATATGTGACAGCTATTATTTGTGCAAATAATATACTACTCAAAAGAATTTAAGGGTCAGACGATATTTTCGACATTACTTTCTGAATGTCAGTTATATTAGCTAGACCATAATGTCACGCATGGTATTGTTCCATTTTGACGAAAGTGGGTCTAAGCAACCCATAAATGAATTAAAATCCACTGTCATTGACACTGTCGACTAGTTCTAATGGCGAAAACATGCTTACATTTGCACGTAAATTAGAGCGAAAGCGAAAGGTCTGCTAAGTGCCCATAACTTGCTTTTTCACAAAGCGCTTCATTTGCACGCTTTGCATGTGTATTCCATGTTCCCAATGCTGAATTTCCGTATAATTGGAGCTTGCGTTCGTCTACGGTGCACACTCCAAATTCGACAATGGTACGACGTCAACTGACTATCGAAGATCGAGGAAGGGCTATTGCTTGGCTTCAGGATGGCAATACGCAAAGAAATGTTGCTCTGAGACTTGGTGTCAGTCAGAGTGTCGTTGGCCGACTGTGGCAACGGTACCAAGCAACGAATTCTGTTCGAAATCGTCCACATTCGGGAAGACCCCGAAGCACTACAAATAGAGAGGACCGCTACATCATCAATATGGCTCTACGTCAACGCACAACCACTGCACGCCGAGTACGTGACAATCTGCGGACTGCGACTGGAACTCGAGTGTCTGATCAAACCATACGCAATCGTCTGAGAGCCAATAATCTACGCTGCCGTCGCCAGGCTGTTCGACCACCACTCCTACCACGTCACAGAACGGCCAGACGTCACTGGTGCACGCTTCATCTGCGGTGGCAACGTGTTCAGTGGGGTCGAGTGATGTTCACTCATGAGTCCAGGTTTAGTCTCCAGTTCAACGACGGTTGGGTTCGTGTCTACAGACGTCCTGGGGAGCGCTTCGCTGACGTTAACGTTAGACAACGTCACCGGTTCGGTGGTGGCAGCGTCATGGTGTGGGGCGGCATCTCTATCCACCACAGGACCCCCCTCTATGTGGTGGATGGCAATCTGAATGGAATCCGCTATCTGAATGAGATTATCCAGCCGTTGGTTCTCCCAGGCCTTCAGCAGATTGGCGGCGGGGCAGTTCTGCAGGATGACAATGCCAGACCCCACCGCGCCAGGGTGGTAACGGACTTTCTCAGACAACAAGGTATCGCCAGAATGGATTGGCCAGCATATTCGCCTGACTTGGCCCCAATAGAGCACGCCTGGGACGAATTGGGCAGGAGAGTTCGGGATAACCATGCCCATCCGGCCAACCTTCATGATCTGGGTCAACTTCTTATGGCAGAGTGGCAAGCCATTCCCCAAGAGTTCTTCAGACGTCTGATCAACAGCACGAGGCAACGATGTGTCGAGTGTATTCGCGCCAGGGGTGGATTCGCACACTATTAAACGAATGTTCTAATGTGTAAAATCCATGTTTGACAACCTTCAACTTTGACAGCATGTCATGTGACTTTCTTGTATACAGTGACGTTTATTTGTGGGTTTTTGTAAATATGGAACAATAAATAAAAAAATTGGTGTAGTTTACATCATCAATCTAATACACTCTGAAACTTATTTGGTTATATTATATATTCATTCCCGATAAATAAAAACGCTTGCACAATACTTTGAAACCAGTGAAGGGTACCTTCAAAAATGGAAATGCGATTTTCAGCGAAAACGAGGGTTGCTAATAAAAATATTAATTAAATATCTTACCCCCCACCCTACCCCCATTTTCTTTCAAGTAGATTACATGTGAGGTGCCCACACAGACTGGGTGTGTTGATACACTGGTTATATATCAGTTTTATTAATAAAAGTAACATTATTAGCAATAGGAATTGATTTGGTACATTGTAACCTTTAATGTATTTGTAAACGAGTGATCTTTACCACCGATCTCCGCCGCGTAGAACGGACACCGCTGGCACATAACAGTAGAACGCTGTGTCATAGCCAGCGGTTTACAGTGTAGCACATAAAAGAAATCCTTGCTGAACACTTCAGATCGGTGGTTAATTAGCGTTTATAAAATGTTAGACAGAATGTTGATACCATAACTAGTCCATCGATTGCCACAACTGTTGTAAAGCGAACGTGTGGCAGCAGCATTAAATGATACCGGCATCAGTGATATCTTGGGTAAGGCTGGTAGGTACAGGGTTCGCATCCCGGTTACGGCTCCCAGAACTCAGTAGGTGTAAGGCTACAGCAGTGAATTCTCTCTCACTAACTCTAATCACTCATCCTCTGCCCAAATAGCCGAGGTGTATGCCCAGTATGAAATTCGGGGAGTATCCTCCATTTATGTTGATACAAAAACGTTTTTAATTTAACGTCATAACAACTCTTTCTTCAATTCAATTCAATTCGTTTATTTTCCTTATGCCTTACGGCACATAAGAACAAAATAATACACATTTAAATCAGAAACAGAAACAAGATTTTGGCAATATGGTAAATATTATAACAATAACGGTAACTACAATACAGTACTACAATTATAAGATATAATAGTAAATACTTGTTGTACATACATGTAGAGATATATGTATAGGACGATTGATTCTAGTGGGGGACACAGTGCAGTATAGTTACAGTAACGCTTAACTGTAGCAGCATAACGAAATTTACAGATATTGTTAATACCTTTGACGCTAGGGTTGCGTAATAATTGTTTATGACCGGCCTCGGTGGCGTCGTGGCAGACCATCGGTCTACAGGCTGGTAGGTACTGGGTTCGGATCCCAGTCGAGGCATGGGATTTTTAATCCAGATACCGACTCCAAACCCTGAGTGAGTGCTCCGCAAGGCTCAATGGGTAGGTGTAAACCACTTGCACCGACCAGTGATCCATAACTGGTTCAACAAAGGCCATGGTTTGTGCTATCCTGCCTGTGGGAAGCGCAAATAAAAGATCCCTTGCTGCCTGTCGTAAAAAAGAGTAGCCTATGTGGCGACAGCGGGTTTCCTCTAAAAACAGTGTCAGAATGACCATATGTTTGACGTCCAATAGCCGATGATAAGATTAAAAATCAATGTGCTCTAGTGGCGTCGTTAAATAAAACAAACTTTACTTTACTTTAATTGTATATGTTTCAAAACTGGAGGGTTAATGTAATGATATGTCTTAATGTATTTCACACGCAATTCAATGAACAATGGATAAACGAGTATGAAGTGGAATTCATCCTCTAGCTCTCTTATATTAGATAACGCACAAATGCTATACACATTTCAGGTCTCACTACACAGATGTCATCTGCCATTGATACCCATGTTAAATTGCTCAACTTCAAAAGACGATTGCCAATAGAACGGGTTCTCGTTGGCACTAACAGCATACACCATTGCGAACATTATATAAGCATTTATTTTCACTTCAAAATTGAGAAGATTTCCATCTCAGTTGTGTTGCTATATAACCGCATTTGGCTGTAGTACCGGTCCGAGCAGATTCACTCTGGCTGTCTTTCGCGCTATACATCCATGTCCCAAATGGTGTTACAATTAGGAACTAGTCGACCGTGATCAGTGAACTCTCACCTGGAAATGAACTGTGTAGTGAGATCTAAGCTCATTATCGTGAGGCACTGCAAACAAAAACAGTACGTAAAACAAATGTTCGTACCCCCTAAGGACAAGAGCCATAATTCTGTGATAAATGGATAAATCGCTATGAATGTCGAACTTGATCTGTAACCGTACATTATAAAGCTATACATAATTTTTTCAGCTGAATATCTCAAGGCATTATGGAATAAGAAAAAACATCCGGACAGACAGACCGAAGGACGGAAATGAAACCTATAATCCTCTTTGGTTGGACCGTGTACAACCAACCTTTAAAAAGTGGGACATGAGATATTTGTACTAAATGTATGAGAAAAAGTTCGTATGCAAATCACAAATTTTGCATTAAGCGTAAAGGATAAAATTGTAAAGTTCAGTCTTTTCATATATAAAATTATTAATATATTTGTGAAAAACAAATTGCACGAGGAGACCATGCGAAATATTCAGTGGGTGTCCTGGACACACACCTCAGGTATCTGGACTCTCCACCCAGCACAGTGGATTAGTGGTTAGTATCAGAAACGTTGGTGTAGTGACTCATACCCACTGAATTGTTAAATCCGCTGTGGGTGGGAGACTGTACGGGGACACGAACCCAGTAGCCTTATTACCCCACCAACCCTAACCCCACCCTCTGTCGTGTACACATCCACCCAGCAATCTCGGAGAATGTGCCCAAGATAGTTGTGCTTGAACCTTCAGTGGAGTCAAATGGTTGATTGATTGATTTGATTGATTCAAAGGTTTCTGACAGATTCACCAATACAGAATAACGTAAACGTGAAATTGAGTTTCACCTGGCTTGGCATGTTATTCTTCCTACCGTGGCAGTGAAACCAAATCTACTCACCGCTCCTTATCTCTTCCTTAATAATTTTGATTGTAACAGAGAAAGGCGCTTAAAGAGTTTGTTGAGATAACGGATTAGGTAAGACTGGACGTGTTGACAATTCTATTACAGAGAAATGACATTGACTGGCATGGTATCTGCAACAACAGACATTCCTGTTTATAACCAACTAGATTCTAGATTGGATGTGTATTAATATTAACTGACTTGTCACCAATTTGATCGCATCTTCTGAGACTGTTAATCGTCTTTATCAAACAATCGATTACTGAAATGTGACGTGTCGTTATATATATCATGGGGCACACAGATATATGAAAGTTACAAGATATTTTAGAAAGTTAAACATTTTGTTTCATTTAATTGATATACTGCATGCAGTATATAGAGGCTATTGCATGGGGTTTTTTTTTTTTCGATTACGATTTTTTATGTCAACGAGTGGTGTGTGAAGACAAATCGCCGCTTAACTTGACCATACGCTTTTTAAAAGAAATTTCAATAAAATTTATCTTTATTTAATTATTTAATTATTAAATTAATATTTATTTAATAATGTTGCTGTGCAAACATACCTGACAAAGCGATCCTTAAAATCCACAAAAACAAAACCAATCGAACGCCGTTAAAATATAACGTATACACTCAGTGACATTATTTAGCTTCGTATTCAATTCGTTTTAGATATTTTATCTTAATTGCACTTCATATCCCCTTTTTATAGGTACAGTTGTTTAAATTACATTTTTCTTTTTCAAACACGATCAAATGCATTGGTAATTATCAACCTTAAATACGAACAGGGAGACAATTTAATCATGAACGATTTCTATATTTTTTACTGTAGCTAAATTACAGTAAAAATATTACTTTTCACCCGGTTTTTGTAGATCTATATATTTCATTGCTATGTATATAATAAATATAGGATTCGTCACGAGACGTTTTTCAATAGGCCTATGGAAAATATGTCTCATGTTAATCGGTATTGGTCGAGGCTCTGCAGAGACAAATACCGATTAACTAAGGTCGATGGCAGTCATTTTTTGGACCCTTGTTTTGGCTTCGTACACAATAAATATAACATACCCAAATGTAATTTTTTGATATGATATATTTGACAAAAGGTCCTTTTTATTTCTTTCATCTTTTAAAACTTAAAATTCATATTTTGTCCAGAATTATGAAAAATAAAAAATGCCAGCTTGTAAACAGCGTTGTCTGCTTATTATAGAAATTTGATAGGGGTCAAGGTTAGTAGACCAGTTTTTATTTTAATGCGGCGAAGCATTGTAATAATATAGCTAATTTTTAATTTGAATGCTGTCAGTATTCCGTTTTGAGAATGCTGGAAAAATCCCTATACAAAATTGCTATTGAGAATATTTTGTTTGAGCATTACTAATGCACCTGAATGTGTTTGAAACAAAATGTTGTGATTAAAAAATTGTACCTTTTACGAAATATGGATTTCAAGTGAAATTACGGTAAGATATGCTCTATTTGTTGTGTACAAAGCCAAAACAAGGGTGCGAAAAGTGACTGTCGTCGACCTTAGACGAGGTTTATATTTTACATATCACTGGGCTACGTCTCGTCCCCCCCCCCCCCCCCCCCCCCCGGACCGTGATGAATGAACTCTCACCCGGAAGTGATCTGTGTAGTGAGACCTAAAGTCGCCGCAATCGGTACTATGACGTCATCACGATTAGCACTGATTAGTTTGATGTCACGCATTTTAACTAATTCTTTGAAAACGTTACGCTCAGGTACACAGGTCTCGTTGGCATGCAAGCAAATGACCCATCCACAGCAACGCATTACCTAGAGACCTTGCAAATTTGCATACCATTATTAACCGGTTTAATACACTAAAATTATCGCATGGGTTTATCACATGGATATCATGGGTAAAGTTATAGGATAAATAACATTATTACCCCAGGGAAAATATTTGTTCATATTTTCTCAGTGGGAACTATTCTCACTACTATTAGACAACTTGACGCTTACAAACCAATCACGTAGTCGGTACTAAATATGACGTCATCACGATTTGGCAAAGCACACCAAATTACGTCATGTAGCGTTTACGTTTTTCTGTTTTCAGCGTTAAACTTGTAATAAAATGTTAATTTAATGCATTTCATTATAAACATTGTTTTAATTATCTGTGAACCGTGATTAAAATACAAAGTCAACGCAATGCCCAGAACAGTGTGTAAAATGGTTCACATCGTCTCCATATACATGGACGGCCTGCCCCCCCCCCCCCCCCCCCCCTCTCTCTCTCTCTCTCTCTCTCTCTCTCTCTCTCTCTCTCTCTCTCCTCTCTCTCTCTCTCTCTCTCTCTCTCGGTTTTAAATTAAAACTTGGGTAATAAATAGAATGACAAACTCGATACCAGTCATTATCAAATTGATGTCCCTCTTGAAATTATTTCACTCGGAACATAAATTTGGTAATTGCTAATTCGTTTATTAACCTCTATTTATTACCCATATGGTTCAAATATATTGGTTCATATCAGTGGCACGTCCAACTGAGGTCGACGACAGTCACTTTTCGCACCCTTGTTTTGGCTTTGTACACAGTAAACAACATATACAACGGTAATTTTTGTTATATGATATATTTGACAAAAGGTACTTTTTATTTATTTCATTTTTTTAAAAACTTAAAACTAATATTTTGTCCAGAATTATGAAAAAAAAAGAAGAAACAAATACCGACTTGTAAACAACGTTATTTGCTTGTTATTGAAATTTAATAGGGGTCAAGTTAAGTAGACCAGTTTTTATTTTTAATGTGGTCAATCATTGTACTACGATTAAACTAATTTTTAAATTTGAATGATGTCAGCATTCCCTGACGCCAGTTTGCATCTCTTACAATACCATAAACTGGGTTACAAGACGTTTTAGTTTGAAGAATGCTGGAAAAAATTCAAATGCAAAATTTCTATTGAAAACTTGTGTTGACTTTTACTAATGTACGGAATGTGTTTGAAGAAAAGCCGGTGATTAAAAATTGACCTTTTACGAAATATGGTTTCAATGAAATTACGGTAAAATACTATATTATTGTCTCAAGCCAAAAACAAGGAGTAAAAGTGCTGTCG